>NC_080471.1:2787500-2987500 GCF_030265055.1 Doryrhamphus excisus
CGGTTGTGTGAGCCAAGCAATAAAGCACATCACACTAATTGTGTTCCATAAGTGCCAAAACGCTTTTCTCTGAGCGAGTGGAGTGCTTTTTTGGACGTGGCACACAGTGCCATATATGGAGAAAAGTTTTACCACAAAGCCTATAGGTTGCTTGAAATACATTATCACAGCGAGAGAAACACATTTTCTCATTTTAGCTGTAACTCCACAGCAGTGCTTCTCAGCCACACGAAACTGTTGCAGATAGAACGGGATGAGAAGCTGCGTCAGGCACACTTGGAATGAGCCTCCTGGCACCTTCCGCTGGTTTACAATGACGCGCCGTATCATCCTTTCCTCACAATGTATTTGAGAGCGAATAAAGTGCTTTTTTGAACAACGGTTGTGTGAGCCAAGCAATAAAGCACATCACACTAATTGTGTTCCATAAGTGCCAAAACGCTTTTCTCTGAGCGAGTGGAGTGCTTTTTTGGACGTGGCACACATGTGCCATATATGGAGAAAATTTTTACCACAAAGCCTATAGGTTGCTTGAAATACATTATCACAGCGAGAGAAACACATTTTCTCATTTTAGCTGTAACTCCACAGCAGTGCTTCTCAGCCACACGAAACTGTTGCAGATAGAACGGAATGAGAAGCTGCGTCAGGCACACTTGGAATGAGCCTCCCGGCACCTTCCGCTGGTTTACAATGACGCGCCGTATCATCCTTTCCTCACAATGTATTTGAGAGCGAATAAAGTGCTTTTTTGAACAACGGTTGTGTGAGCCAAGCAATAAAGCACATCACACTAATTGTGTTCCATAAGTGCCAAAACGCTTTTCTCTGAGCGAGTGGAGTGTTTTTTTGGACGTGGCACACATGTGCCATATATGGAGAAATTTTTTACCACAAAGCCTATAGGTTGCTTGAAATACATTATCACAGCGAGAGAAACACGTTTTCTCATTTTAGCTGTAACTCCACAGCAGTGCTTCTCAGCCACACGAAACCGTTGCAGATAGAACGGGATGAGAAGCTGCGTCAGGCACACTTGGAATGAGCCTCCTGGCACCTTCCGCTGGTTTACAATGACGCGCCGTATCATCCTTTGCTCACAATGTATTTGAGAGCGAATAAAGTGCTTTTTTGAACAACGGTTGTGTGAGCCAAGCAATAAAGCACATCACACTAATTGTGTTCCATAAGTGCCAAAACGCTTTTCTCTGAGCGAGTGGAGTGCTTTTTTGGACGTGGCACACATGTGCCATATATGGAGAAAATTTTTACCACAAAGCCTATAGGTTGCTTGAAATACATTATCACAGCGAGAGAAACACATTTTCTCATTTTAGCTGTAACTCCACAGCAGTGCTTCTCAGCCACACGAAACTGTTGCAGATAGAACGGAATGAGAAGCTGCGTCAGGCACACTTGGAATGAGCCTCCTGGCACCTTCCGCTGGTTTACAATGACGCGCCGTATCATCCTTTCCTCACAATGTATTTGAGAGCGAATAAAGTGCTTTTTTGAACAACGGTTGTGTGAGCCAAGCAATAAAGCACATCACACTAATTGTGTTCCATAAGTGCCAAAACGCTTTTCTCTGAGCGAGTGGAGTGTTTTTTTGGACGTGGCACACATGTGCCATATATGGAGAAATTTTTTACCACAAAGCCTATAGGTTGCTTGAAATACATTATCACAGCGAGAGAAACACGTTTTCTCATTTTAGCTGTAACTCCACAGCAGTGCTTCTCAGCCACACAAAACTGTTGCAGATAGAACGGAATGAGAAGCTGCGTCAGGCACACTTGGAATGAGCCTCCTGGCACCTTCCGCTGGTTTACAATGACGCGCCGTATCATCCTTTCCTCACAATGTATTTGAGAGCGAATAAAGTGCTTTTTTGAACAACGGTTGTGTGAGCCAAGCAATAAAGCACATCACACTAATTGTGTTCCATAAGTGCCAAATCGCTTTTCTCTGAGCGAGTGGAGTGCTTTTTTGGACGTGGCACACATGTGCCATATATGGAGAAAAGTTTTACCACAAAGCCTATAGGTTGCTTGAAATACATTATCACAGCGAGAGAAACACATTTTCTCATTTTAGCTGTAACTCCACAGCAGTGCTTCTCAGCCACACGAAACTGTTGCAGATAGAACGGGATGAGAAGCTGCGTCAGGCACACTTGGAATGAGCCTCCTGGCCCCTTCCGCTGGTTTACAATGACGCGCCGTATCATCCTTTCCTCACAATGTATTTGAGAGCGAATAAAGTGCTTTTTTGAACAACGGTTGTGTGAGCCAAGCAATAAAGCACATCACACTAATTGTGTTCCATAAGTGCCAAAACGCTTTTCTCTGAGCGAGTGGAGTGCTTTTTTGGACGTGGCACACATGTGCCATATATGGAGAAAATTTTTACCACAAAGCCTATAGGTTGCTTGAAATACATTATCACAGCGAGAGAAACACATTTTCTCATTTTAGCTGTAACTCCACAGCAGTGCTTCTCAGCCACACGAAACTGTTGCAGATAGAACGGGATGAGAAGCTGCGTCAGGCACACTTGGAATGAGCCTCCTGGCACCTTCCGCTGGTTTACAATGACGCGCCGTATCATCCTTTGCTCACAATGTATTTGAGAGCGAATAAAGTGCTTTTTTGAACAACGGTTGTGTGACCCACATCACACTAAATGTGTTCCATAAGTGCCAAAACGCTTTTCTCTGAGCGAGTGGAGTGCTTTTTTGGACGTGGCACACATGTGCCATATATAGAGAAAATTTTTACCACAAAGCCTATAGGTTGCTTGAAATACATTATCACAGCGAGAGAAACACATTTTCTCATTTTAGCTATAACTCCACAGCAGTGCTTCTCAGCCACACGAAACTGTTGCAGATAGAACGGGATGAGAAGCTGCGTCAGGCACACTTGGAATGAGCCTCCTGGCACCTTCCGCTGGTTTACAATGACGCGCCGTATCATCCTTTGCTCACAATGTATTTGAGAGCGAATAAAGTGCTTTTTTGAACAACGGTTGTGTGAGCCAAGCAATAAAGCACATCACACTAATTGTGTTCCATAAGTGCCAAAACGCTTTTCTCTGAGCGAGTGGAGTGCTTTTTTGGACGTGGCACACAGTGCCATATATGGAGAAAATTTTTACCACAAAGCCTAAAGGTTGCTTGAAATACATTATCACAGCGAGAGAAACACGTTTTCTCATTTTAGCTGTAACTCCACAGCAGTGCTTCTCAGCCACACGAAACTGTTGCAGATAGAACGGGATGAGAAGCTGCGTCAGGCACACTTGGAATGAGCCTCCTGGCACTTTCCGCTGGTTTACAATGACGCGCCGTATCATCCTTTGCTCACAATGTATTTGAGAGCGAATAAAGTGCTTTTTTGAACAACGGTTGTGTGAGCCAAGCAATAAAGCACATCACACTAAATGTGTTCCATAAGTGCCAAATCGCTTTTCTCTGAGCGAGTGGAGTGCTTTTTTGGACGTGGCACACATGTGCCATATATGGAGAAAAGTTTTACCACAAAGCCTATAGG
The DNA here is from genome assembly GCF_030265055.1 of Doryrhamphus excisus. NCBI lineage: Eukaryota > Metazoa > Chordata > Actinopteri > Syngnathiformes > Syngnathidae > Doryrhamphus > Doryrhamphus excisus. The sequence continues at coordinate 2,791,055 of NC_080471.1, forward strand.
TTGCTTGAAATACATTATCACAGCGAGAGAAACACGTTTTCTCATTTTAGCTGTAACTCCACAGCAGTGCTTCTCAGCCACACGAAACCGTTGCAGATAGAACGGGATGAGAAGCTGCGTCAGGCACACTTGGAATGAGCCTCCTGGCACCTTCCGCTGGTTTACAATGACGCGCCGTATCATCCTTTCCTCACAATGTATTTGAGAGCGAATAAAGTGCTTTTTTGAACAACGGTTGTGTGAGCCAAGCAATAAAGCACATCACACTAATTGTGTTCCATAAGTGCCAAAACGCTTTTCTCTGAGCGAGTGGAGTGCTTTTTTGGACGTGGCACACAGTGCCATATATGGAGAAAATTTTTACCACAAAGCCTAAAGGTTGCTTGAAATACATTATCACAGCGAGAGAAACACGTTTTCTCATTTTAGCTGTAACTCCACAGCAGTGCTTCTCAGCCACACAAAACTGTTGCAGATAGAACGGGATGAGAAGCTGCGTCAGGCACACTTGGAATGAGCCTCCTGGCACTTTCCGCTGGTTTACAATGACGCGCCGTATCATCCTTTGCTCACAATGTATTTGAGAGCGAATAAAGTGCTTTTTTGAACAACGGTTGTGTGAGCCAAGCAATAAAGCACATCACACTAAATGTGTTCCATAAGTGCCAAATCGCTTTTCTCTGAGCGAGTGGAGTGCTTTTTTGGACGTGGCACACATGTGCCATATATGGAGAAAAGTTTTACCACAAAGCCTATAGGTTGCTTGAAATACATTATCACAGCGAGAGAAACGCATTTTCTCATTTTAGCTGTAACTCCACAGCAGTGCTTCTCAGCCACACGAAACTGTTGCAGATAGAACGGGATGAGAAGCTGCGTCAGGCACACTTGGAATGAGCCTCCTGGCCCCTTCCGCTGGTTTACAATGACGCGCCGTATCATCCTTTCCTCACAATGTATTTGAGAGCGAATAAAGTGCTTTTTTGAACAACGGTTGTGTGAGCCAAGCAATAAAGCACATCACACTAATTGTGTTCCATAAGTGCCAAAACGCTTTTCTCTGAGCGAGTGGAGTGCTTTTTTGGACGTGGCACACATGTGCCATATATGGAGAAAATTTTTACCACAAAGCCTATAGGTTGCTTGAAATACATTATCACAGCGAGAGAAACACATTTTCTCATTTTAGCTGTAACTCCACAGCAGTGCTTCTCAGCCACACGAAACTGTTGCAGATAGAACGGGATGAGAAGCTGCGTCAGGCACACTTGGAATGAGCGTCCTGGCACCTTCCGCTGGTTTACAATGACGCGCCGTATCATCCTTTCCTCACAATGTATTTGAGAGCGAATAAAGTGCTTTTTTGAACAACGGTTGTGTGAGCCAAGCAATAAAGCACATCACACTAATTGTGTTCCATAAGTGCCAAAACGCTTTTCTCTGAGCGAGTGGAGTGCTTTTTTGGACGTGGCACACATGTGCCATATATGGAGAAAATTTTTACCACAAAGCCTATAGGTTGCTTGAAATACATTATCACAGCGAGAGAAACACATTTTCTCATTTTAGCTATAACTCCACAGCAGTGCTTCTCAGCCACACGAAACTGTTGCAGATAGAACGGGATGAGAAGCTGCGTCAGGCACACTTGGAATGAGCCTCCTGGCACCTTCCGCTGGTTTACAATGACGCGCCGTATCATCCTTTGCTCACAATGTATTTGAGAGCGAATAAAGTGCTTTTTTGAACAACGGTTGTGTGAGCCAAGCAATAAAGCACATCACACTAATTGTGTTCCATAAGTGCCAAAACGCTTTTCTCTGAGCGAGTGGAGTGCTTTTTTGGACGTGGCACACATGTGCCATATATGGAGAAAATTTTTACCACAAAGCCTATAGGTTGCTTGAAATACATTATCACAGCGAGAGAAACACATTTTCTCATTTTAGCTGTAACTCCACAGCAGTGCTTCTCAGCCACACGAAACCGTTGCAGATAGAACGGGATGAGAAGCTGCGTCAGGCACACTGGGAATGAGCCTCCTGGCACCTTCCGCTGGTTTACAATGACGCGCCGTATCATCCTTTGCTCACAATGTATTTGAGAGCGAATAAAGTGCTTTTTTGAACAATGGTTGTGTGAGCCAAGCAATAAAGCACATCACACTAATTGTGTTCCATAAGTGCCAAAACGCTTTTCTCTGAGCGAGTGGAGTGCTTTTTTGGACGTGGCACACAGTGCCATATATGGAGAAAATTTTTACCACAAAGCCTAAAGGTTGCTTGAAATACATTATCACAGCGAGAGAAACACGTTTTCTCATTTTAGCTGTAACTCCACAGCAGTGCTTCTCAGCCACACAAAACTGTTGCAGATAGAACGGGATGAGAAGCTGCGTCAGGCACACTTGGAATGAGCCTCCTGGCACTTTCCGCTGGTTTACAATGACGCGCCGTATCATCCTTTGCTCACAATGTATTTGAGAGCGAATAAAGTGCTTTTTTGAACAACGGTTGTGTGAGCCAAGCAATAAAGCACATCACACTAAATGTGTTCCATAAGTGCCAAATCGCTTTTCTCTGAGCGAGTGGAGTGCTTTTTTGGACGTGGCACACATGTGCCATATATGGAGAAAAGTTTTACCACAAAGCCTATAGGTTGCTTGAAATACATTATCACAGCGAGAGAAACACATTTTCTCATTTTAGCTGTAACTCCACAGCAGTGCTTCTCAGCCACACGAAACTGTTGCAGATAGAACGGGATGAGAAGCTGCGTCAGGCACACTTGGAATGAGCCTCCTGGCACCTTCCGCTGGTTTACAATGACGCGCCGTATCATCCTTTCCTCACAATGTATTTGAGAGCGAATAAAGTGCTTTTTTGAACAACGGTTGTGTGAGCCAAGCAATAAAGCACATCACACTAATTGTGTTCCATAAGTGCCAAAACGCTTTTCTCTGAGCGAGTGGAGTGCTTTTTTGGACGTGGCACACATGTGCCATATATGGAGAAAATTTTTACCACAAAGCCTATAGGTTGCTTGAAATACATTATCACAGCGAGAGAAACACATTTTCTCATTTTAGCTATAACTCCACAGCAGTGCTTCTCAGCCACACGAAACTGTTGCAGATAGAACGGGATGAGAAGCTGCGTCAGGCACACTTGGAATGAGCCTCCTGGCACCTTCCGCTGGTTTACAATGACGCGCCGTATCATCCTTTGCTCACAATGTATTTGAGAGCGAATAAAGTGCTTTTTTGAACAACGGTTGTGTGAGCCAAGCAATAAAGCACATCACACTAATTGTGTTCCATAAGTGCCAAAACGCTTTTCTCTGAGCGAGTGGAGTGCTTTTTTGGACGTGGCACACATGTGCCATATATGGAGAAAATTTTTACCACAAAGCCTATAGGTTGCTTGAAATACATTATCACAGCGAGAGAAACACATTTTCTCATTTTAGCTGTAACTCCACAGCAGTGCTTCTCAGCCACACGAAACCGTTGCAGATAGAACGGGATGAGAAGCTGCGTCAGGCACACTGGGAATGAGCCTCCTGGCACCTTCCGCTGGTTTACAATGACGCGCCGTATCATCCTTTCCTCACAATGTATTTGAGAGCGAATAAAGTGCTTTTTTGAACAACGGTTGTGTGAGCCAAGCAATAAAGCACATCACACTAATTGTGTTCCATAAGTGCCAAAACGCTTTTCTCTGAGCGAGTGGAGTGCTTTTTTGGACGTGGCACACATGTGCCATATATGGAGAAAATTTTTACCACAAAGCCTATAGGTTGCTTGAAATACATTATCACAGCGAGAGAAACACGTTTTCTCATTTTAGCTGTAACTCCACAGCAGTGCTTCTCAGCCACACGAAACCGTTGCAGATAGAACGGGATGAGAAGCTGCGTCAGGCACACTTGGAATGAGCCTCCTGGCACCTTCCGCTGGTTTACAATGACGCGCCGTATCATCCTTTGCTCACAATGTATTTGAGAGCGAATAAAGTGCTTTTTTGAACAACGGTTGTGTGACCCACATCACACTAAATGTGTTCCATAAGTGCCAAAACGCTTTTCTTTGAGCGAGTGGAGTGCTTTTTTGGACGTGGCACACATGTGCCATATATGGAGAAAATTTTTACCACAAAGCCTATAGGTTGCTTGAAATACATTATCACAGCGAGAGAAACACATTTTCTCATTTTAGCTATAACTCCACAGCAGTGCTTCTCAGCCACACGAAACTGTTGCAGATAGAACGGGATGAGAAGCTGCGTCAGGCACACTTGGAATGAGCCTCCTGGCACCTTCCGCTGGTTTACAATGACGCGCCGTATCATCCTTTGCTCACAATGTATTTGAGAGCGAATAAAGTGCTTTTTTGAACAACGGTTGTGTCAGCCAAGCAATAAAGCACATCACACTAATTGTGTTCCATAAGTGCCAAAACGCTTTTCTCTGAGCGAGTGGAGTGCTTTTTTGGACGTGGCACACATGTGCCATATATGGAGAAAATTTTTACCACAAAGCCTATAGGTTGCTTGAAATACATTATCACAGCGAGAGAAACACATTTTCTCATTTTAGCTGTAACTCCACAGCAGTGCTTCTCAGCCACACGAAACCGTTGCAGATAGAACGGGATGAGAAGCTGCGTCAGGCACACTGGGAATGAGCCTCCTGGCACCTTCCGCTGGTTTACAATGACGCGCCGTATCATCCTTTGCTCACAATGTATTTGAGAGCGAATAAAGTGCTTTTTTGAACAACGGTTGTGTGAGCCAAGCAATAAAGCACATCACACTAATTGTGTTCCATAAGTGCCAAAACGCTTTTCTCTGAGCGAGTGGAGTGCTTTTTTGGACGTGGCACACATGTGCCATATATGGAGAAAATTTTTACCACAAAGCCTATAGGTTGCTTGAAATACATTATCACAGCGAGAGAAACACATTTTCTCATTTTAGCTATAACTCCACAGCAGTGCTTCTCAGCCACACGAAACTGTTGCAGATAGAACGGGATGAGAAGCTGCGTCAGGCACACTTGGAATGAGCCTCCTGGCACCTTCCGCTGGTTTACAATGACGCGCCGTATCATCCTTTGCTCACAATGTATTTGAGAGCGAATAAAGTGCTTTTTTGAACAACGGTTGTGTGAGCCAAGCAATAAAGCACATCACACTAATTGTGTTCCATAAGTGCCAAAACGCTTTTCTCTGAGCGAGTGGAGTGCTTTTTTGGACGTGGCACACATGTGCCATATATGGAGAAAATTTTTACCACAAAGCCTATAGGTTGCTTGAAATACATTATCACAGCGAGAGAAACACATTTTCTCATTTTAGCTGTAACTCCACAGCAGTGCTTCTCAGCCACACGAAACCGTTGCAGATAGAACGGGATGAGAAGCTGCGTCAGGCACACTGGGAATGAGCCTCCTGGCACCTTCCGCTGGTTTACAATGACGCGCCGTATCATCCTTTCCTCACAATGTATTTGAGAGCGAATAAAGTGCTTTTTTGAACAACGGTTGTGTGAGCCAAGCAATAAAGCACATCACACTAATTGTGTTCCATAAGTGCCAAAACGCTTTTCTCTGAGCGAGTGGAGTGCTTTTTTGGACGTGGCACACATGTGCCATATATGGAGAAAATTTTTACCACAAAGCCTATAGGTTGCTTGAAATACATTATCACAGCGAGAGAAACACATTTTCTCATTTTAGCTATAACTCCACAGCAGTGCTTCTCAGCCACACGAAACTGTTGCAGATAGAACGGGATGAGAAGCTGCGTCAGGCACACTTGGAATGAGCCTCCTGGCACCTTCCGCTGGTTTACAATGACGCGCCGTATCATCCTTTGCTCACAATGTATTTGAGAGCGAATAAAGTGCTTTTTTGAACAACGGTTGTGTGAGCCAAGCAATAAAGCACATCACACTAATTGTGTTCCATAAGTGCCAAAACGCTTTTCTCTGAGCGAGTGGAGTGCTTTTTTGGACGTGGCACACATGTGCCATATATGGAGAAAATTTTTACCACAAAGCCTATAGGTTGCTTGAAATACATTATCACAGCGAGAGAAACACATTTTCTCATTTTAGCTGTAACTCCACAGCAGTGCTTCTCAGCCACACGAAACCGTTGCAGATAGAACGGGATGAGAAGCTGCGTCAGGCACACTGGGAATGAGCCTCCTGGCACCTTCCGCTGGTTTACAATGACGCGCCGTATCATCCTTTCCTCACAATGTATTTGAGAGCGAATAAAGTGCTTTTTTGAACAACGGTTGTGTGAGCCAAGCAATAAAGCACATCACACTAATTGTGTTCCATAAGTGCCAAAACGCTTTTCTCTGAGCGAGTGGAGTGCTTTTTTGGACGTGGCACACATGTGCCATATATGGAGAAAATTTTTACCACAAAGCCTATAGGTTGCTTGAAATACATTATCACAGCGAGAGAAACAGGTTTTCTCATTTTAGCTGTAACTCCACAGCAGTGCTTCTCAGCCACACGAAACCGTTGCAGATAGAACGGGATGAGAAGCTGCGTCAGGCACACTTGGAATGAGCCTCCTGGCACCTTCCGCTGGTTTACAATGACGCGCCGTATCATCCTTTGCTCACAATGTATTTGAGAGCGAATAAAGTGCTTTTTTGAACAACGGTTGTGTGACCCACATCACACTAAATGTGTTCCATAAGTGCCAAAACGCTTTTCTCTGAGCGAGTGGAGTGCTTTTTTGGACGTGGCACACATGTGCCATATATGGAGAAAATTTTTACCACAAAGCCTATAGGTTGCTTGAAATACATTATCACAGCGAGAGAAACACATTTTCTCATTTTAGCTATAACTCCACAGCAGTGCTTCTCAGCCACACGAAACTGTTGCAGATAGAACGGGATGAGAAGCTGCGTCAGGCACACTTGGAATGAGCCTCCTGGCACCTTCCGCTGGTTTAAAATGACGCGCCGTATCATCCTTTGCTCACAATGTATTTGAGAGCGAATAAAGTGCTTTTTTGAACAACGGTTGTGTGAGCCAAGCAATAAAGCACATCACACTAATTGTGTTCCATAAGTGCCAAAACGCTTTTCTCTGAGCGAGTGGAGTGCTTTTTTGGACGTGGCACACAGTGCCATATATGGAGAAAATTTTTACCACAAAGCCTAAAGGTTGCTTGAAATACATTATCACAGCGAGAGAAACACGTTTTCTCATTTTAGCTGTAACTCCACAGCAGTGCTTCTCAGCCACACGAAACTGTTGCAGATAGAACGGGATGAGAAGCTGCGTCAGGCACACTTGGAATGAGCCTCCTGGCACTTTCCGCTGGTTTACAATGACGCGCCGTATCATCCTTTGCTCACAATGTATTTGAGAGCGAATAAAGTGCTTTTTTGAACAACGGTTGTGTGAGCCAAGCAATAAAGCACATCACACTAAATGTGTTCCATAAGTGCCAAATCGCTTTTCTCTGAGCGAGTGGAGTGCTTTTTTGGACGTGGCACACATGTGCCATATATGGAGAAAATTTTTACCACAAAGCCTATAGGTTGCTTGAAATACATTATCACAGCGAGAGAAACACATTTTCTCATTTTAGCTATAACTCCACAGCAGTGCTTCTCAGCCACACGAAACTGTTGCAGATAGAACGGGATGAGAAGCTGCGTCAGGCACACTTGGAATGAGCCTCCTGGCACCTTCCGCTGGTTTACAATGACGCGCCGTATCATCCTTTGCTCACAATGTATTTGAGAGCGAATAAAGTGCTTTTTTGAACAACGGTTGTGTGAGCCAAGCAATAAAGCACATCACACTAAATGTGTTCCATAAGTGCCAAAACGCTTTTCTCTGAGCGAGTGGAGTGCTTTTTTGGACGTGGCACACATGTGCCATATATGGAGAAAATTTTTACCACAAAGCCTATAGGTTGCTTGAAATACATTATCACAGCGAGAGAAACACATTTTCTCATTTTAGCTGTAACTCCACAGCAGTGCTTCTCAGCCACACGAAACTGTTGCAGATAGAACGGGATGAGAAGCTGCGTCAGGCACACTTGGAATGAGCCTCCTGGCACCTTCCGCTGGTTTACAATGACGCGCCGTATCATCCTTTCCTCACAATGTATTTGAGAGCGAATAAAGTGCTTTTTTGAACAACGGTTGTGTGAGCCAAGCAATAAAGCACATCACACTAATTGTGTTCCATAAGTGCCAAAACGCTTTTCTCTGAGCGAGTGGAGTGTTTTTTTGGACGTGGCACACATGTGCCATATATGGAGAAATTTTTTACCACAAAGCCTATAGGTTGCTTGAAATACATTATCACAGCGAGAGAAACACGTTTTCTCATTTTAGCTGTAACTCCACAGCAGTGCTTCTCAGCCACACGAAACCGTTGCAGATAGAACGGGATGAGAAGCTGCGTCAGGCACACTTGGAATGAGCCTCCTGGCACCTTCCGCTGGTTTACAATGACGCGCCGTATCATCCTTTGCTCACAATGTATTTGAGAGCGAATAAAGTGCTTTTTTGAACAACGGTTGTGTGAGCCAAGCAATAAAGCACATCACACTAATTGTGTTCCATAAGTGCCAAAACGCTTTTCTCTGAGCGAGTGGAGTGCTTTTTTGGACGTGGCACACAGTGCCATATATGGAGAAAAGTTTTACCACAAAGCCTATAGGTTGCTTGAAATACATTATCACAGCGAGAGAAACACATTTTCTCATTTTAGCTGTAACTCCACAGCAGTGCTTCTCAGCCACACGAAACTGTTGCAGATAGAACGGGATGAGAAGCTGCGTCAGGCACACTTGGAATGAGCCTCCTGGCACCTTCCGCTGGTTTACAATGACGCGCCGTATCATCCTTTCCTCACAATGTATTTGAGAGCGAATAAAGTGCTTTTTTGAACAACGGTTGTGTGAGCCAAGCAATAAAGCACATCACACTAATTGTGTTCCATAAGTGCCAAAACGCTTTTCTCTGAGCGAGTGGAGTGTTTTTTTGGACGTGGCACACATGTGCCATATATGGAGAAATTTTTTACCACAAAGCCTATAGGTTGCTTGAAATACATTATCACAGCGAGAGAAACACGTTTTCTCATTTTAGCTGTAACTCCACAGCAGTGCTTCTCAGCCACACGAAACCGTTGCAGATAGAACGGGATGAGAAGCTGCGTCAGGCACACTTGGAATGAGCCTCCTGGCACCTTCCGCTGGTTTACAATGACGCGCCGTATCATCCTTTGCTCACAATGTATTTGAGAGCGAATAAAGTGCTTTTTTGAACAACGGTTGTGTGAGCCAAGCAATAAAGCACATCACACTAATTGTGTTCCATAAGTGCCAAAACGCTTTTCTCTGAGCGAGTGGAGTGCTTTTTTGGACGTGGCACACATGTGCCATATATGGAGAAAATTTTTACCACAAAGCCTATAGGTTGCTTGAAATACATTATCACAGCGAGAGAAACACATTTTCTCATTTTAGCTGTAACTCCACAGCAGTGCTTCTCAGCCACACGAAACTGTTGCAGATAGAACGGAATGAGAAGCTGCGTCAGGCACACTTGGAATGAGCCTCCTGGCACCTTCCGCTGGTTTACAATGACGCGCCGTATCATCCTTTCCTCACAATGTATTTGAGAGCGAATAAAGTGCTTTTTTGAACAACGGTTGTGTGAGCCAAGCAATAAAGCACATCACACTAATTGTGTTCCATAAGTGCCAAAACGCTTTTCTCTGAGCGAGTGGAGTGTTTTTTTGGACGTGGCACACATGTGCCATATATGGAGAAATTTTTTACCACAAAGCCTATAGGTTGCTTGAAATACATTATCACAGCGAGAGAAACACGTTTTCTCATTTTAGCTGTAACTCCACAGCAGTGCTTCTCAGCCACACGAAACCGTTGCAGATAGAACGGGATGAGAAGCTGCGTCAGGCACACTTGGAATGAGCCTCCTGGCACCTTCCGCTGGTTTACAATGACGCGCCGTATCATCCTTTCCTCACAATGTATTTGAGAGCGAATAAAGTGCTTTTTTGAACAACGGTTGTGTGAGCCAAGCAATAAAGCACATCACACTAATTGTGTTCCATAAGTGCCAAAACGCTTTTCTCTGAGCGAGTGGAGTGCTTTTTTGGACGTGGCACACATGTGCCATATATGGAGAAAAGTTTTACCACAAAGCCTATAGGTTGCTTGAAATACATTATCACAGCGAGAGAAACACATTTTCTCATTTTAGCTGTAACTCCACAGCAGTGCTTCTCAGCCACACGAAACTGTTGCAGATAGAACGGGATGAGAAGCTGCGTCAGGCACACTTGGAATGAGCCTCCTGGCCCCTTCCGCTGGTTTACAATGACGCGCCGTATCATCCTTTCCTCACAATGTATTTGAGAGCGAATAAAGTGCTTTTTTGAACAACGGTTGTGTGAGCCAAGCAATAAAGCACATCACACTAATTGTGTTCCATAAGTGCCAAAACGCTTTTCTCTGAGCGAGTGGAGTGCTTTTTTGGACGTGGCACACATGTGCCATATATGGAGAAAATTTTTACCACAAAGCCTATAGGTTGCTTGAAATACATTATCACAGCGAGAGAAACACATTTTCTCATTTTAGCTGTAACTCCACAGCAGTGCTTCTCAGCCACACGAAACTGTTGCAGATAGAACGGGATGAGAAGCTGCGTCAGGCACACTTGGAATGAGCCTCCTGGCACCTTCCGCTGGTTTACAATGACGCGCCGTATCATCCTTTGCTCACAATGTATTTGAGAGCGAATAAAGTGCTTTTTTGAACAACGGTTGTGTGACCCACATCACACTAAATGTGTTCCATAAGTGCCAAAACGCTTTTCTCTGAGCGAGTGGAGTGCTTTTTTGGACGTGGCACACATGTGCCATATATAGAGAAAATTTTTACCACAAAGCCTATAGGTTGCTTGAAATACATTATCACAGCGAGAGAAACACATTTTCTCATTTTAGCTATAACTCCACAGCAGTGCTTCTCAGCCACACGAAACTGTTGCAGATAGAACGGGATGAGAAGCTGCGTCAGGCACACTTGGAATGAGCCTCCTGGCACCTTCCGCTGGTTTACAATGACGCGCCGTATCATCCTTTGCTCACAATGTATTTGAGAGCGAATAAAGTGCTTTTTTGAACAACGGTTGTGTGAGCCAAGCAATAAAGCACATCACACTAATTGTGTTCCATAAGTGCCAAAACGCTTTTCTCTGAGCGAGTGGAGTGCTTTTTTGGACGTGGCACACAGTGCCATATATGGAGAAAATTTTTACCACAAAGCCTAAAGGTTGCTTGAAATACATTATCACAGCGAGAGAAACACGTTTTCTCATTTTAGCTGTAACTCCACAGCAGTGCTTCTCAGCCACACGAAACTGTTGCAGATAGAACGGGATGAGAAGCTGCGTCAGGCACACTTGGAATGAGCCTCCTGGCACTTTCCGCTGGTTTACAATGACGCGCCGTATCATCCTTTGCTCACAATGTATTTGAGAGCGAATAAAGTGCTTTTTTGAACAACGGTTGTGTGAGCCAAGCAATAAAGCACATCACACTAAATGTGTTCCATAAGTGCCAAATCGCTTTTCTCTGAGCGAGTGGAGTGCTTTTTTGGACGTGGCACACATGTGCCATATATGGAGAAAAGTTTTACCACAAAGCCTATAGGTTGCTTGAAATACATTATCACAGCGAGAGAAACACGTTTTCTCATTTTAGCTGTAACTCCACAGCAGTGCTTCTCAGCCACACGAAACCGTTGCAGATAGAACGGGATGAGAAGCTGCGTCAGGCACACTTGGAATGAGCCTCCTGGCACCTTCCGCTGGTTTACAATGACGCGCCGTATCATCCTTTCCTCACAATGTATTTGAGAGCGAATAAAGTGCTTTTTTGAACAACGGTTGTGTGAGCCAAGCAATAAAGCACATCACACTAATTGTGTTCCATAAGTGCCAAAACGCTTTTCTCTGAGCGAGTGGAGTGCTTTTTTGGACGTGGCACACAGTGCCATATATGGAGAAAATTTTTACCACAAAGCCTAAAGGTTGCTTGAAATACATTATCACAGCGAGAGAAACACGTTTTCTCATTTTAGCTGTAACTCCACAGCAGTGCTTCTCAGCCACACAAAACTGTTGCAGATAGAACGGGATGAGAAGCTGCGTCAGGCACACTTGGAATGAGCCTCCTGGCACTTTCCGCTGGTTTACAATGACGCGCCGTATCATCCTTTGCTCACAATGTATTTGAGAGCGAATAAAGTGCTTTTTTGAACAACGGTTGTGTGAGCCAAGCAATAAAGCACATCACACTAAATGTGTTCCATAAGTGCCAAATCGCTTTTCTCTGAGCGAGTGGAGTGCTTTTTTGGACGTGGCACACATGTGCCATATATGGAGAAAAGTTTTACCACAAAGCCTATAGGTTGCTTGAAATACATTATCACAGCGAGAGAAACACATTTTCTCATTTTAGCTGTAACTCCACAGCAGTGCTTCTCAGCCACACGAAACTGTTGCAGATAGAACGGGATGAGAAGCTGCGTCAGGCACACTTGGAATGAGCCTCCTGGCCCCTTCCGCTGGTTTACAATGACGCGCCGTATCATCCTTTCCTCACAATGTATTTGAGAGCGAATAAAGTGCTTTTTTGAACAACGGTTGTGTGAGCCAAGCAATAAAGCACATCACACTAATTGTGTTCCATAAGTGCCAAAACGCTTTTCTCTGAGCGAGTGGAGTGCTTTTTTGGACGTGGCACACATGTGCCATATATGGAGAAAATTTTTACCACAAAGCCTATAGGTTGCTTGAAATACATTATCACAGCGAGAGAAACACATTTTCTCATTTTAGCTGTAACTCCACAGCAGTGCTTCTCAGCCACACGAAACTGTTGCAGATAGAACGGGATGAGAAGCTGCGTCAGGCACACTTGGAATGAGCGTCCTGGCACCTTCCGCTGGTTTACAATGACGCGCCGTATCATCCTTTCCTCACAATGTATTTGAGAGCGAATAAAGTGCTTTTTTGAACAACGGTTGTGTGAGCCAAGCAATAAAGCACATCACACTAATTGTGTTCCATAAGTGCCAAAACGCTTTTCTCTGAGCGAGTGGAGTGCTTTTTTGGACGTGGCACACATGTGCCATATATGGAGAAATTTTTTACCACAAAGCCTATAGGTTGCTTGAAATACATTATCACAGCGAGAGAAACACGTTTTCTCATTTTAGCTGTAACTCCACAGCAGTGCTTCTCAGCCACACGAAACCGTTGCAGATAGGACGGGATGAGAAGCTGCGTCAGGCACACTTGGAATGAGCCTCCTGGCACCTTCCGCTGGTTTACAATGACGCGCCGTATCATCCTTTGCTCACAATGTATTTGAGAGCGAATAAAGTGCTTTTTTGAACAACGGTTGTGTGAGCCAAGCAATAAAGCACATCACACTAATTGTGTTCCATAAGTGCCAAAACGCTTTTCTCTGAGCGAGTGGAGTGCTTTTTTGGACGTGGCACACATGTGCCATATATGGAGAAAATTTTTACCACAAAGCCTATAGGTTGCTTGAAATACATTATCACAGCGAGAGAAACACATTTTCTCATTTTAGCTGTAACTCCACAGCAGTGCTTCTCAGCCACACGAAACCGTTGCAGATAGAACGGGATGAGAAGCTGCGTCAGGCACACTGGGAATGAGCCTCCTGGCACCTTCCGCTGGTTTACAATGACGCGCCGTATCATCCTTTCCTCACAATGTATTTGAGAGCGAATAAAGTGCTTTTTTGAACAACGGTTGTGTGAGCCAAGCAATAAAGCACATCACACTAATTGTGTTCCATAAGTGCCAAAACGCTTTTCTCTGAGCGAGTGGAGTGCTTTTTTGGACGTGGCACACATGTGCCATATATGGAGAAAATTTTTACCACAAAGCCTATAGGTTGCTTGAAATACATTATCACAGCGAGAGAAACACGTTTTCTCATTTTAGCTGTAACTCCACAGCAGTGCTTCTCAGCCACACGAAACCGTTGCAGATAGGACGGGATGAGAAGCTGCGTCAGGCACACTTGGAATGAGCCTCCTGGCACCTTCCGCTGGTTTACAATGACGCGCCGTATCATCCTTTGCTCACAATGTATTTGAGAGCGAATAAAGTGCTTTTTTGAACAACGGTTGTGTGAGCCAAGCAATAAAGCACATCACACTAAATGTGTTCCATAAGTGCCAAAACGCTTTTCTCTGAGCGAGTGGAGTGCTTTTTTGGACGTGGCACACATGTGCCATATATGGAGAAAATTTTTACCACAAAGCCTATAGGTTGCTTGAAATACATTATCACAGCGAGAGAAACACATTTTCTCATTTTAGCTGTAACTCCACAGCAGTGCTTCTCAGCCACACGAAACTGTTGCAGATAGAACGGGATGAGAAGCTGCGTCAGGCACACTTGGAATGAGCCTCCTGGCACCTTCCGCTGGTTTACAATGACGCGCCGTATCATCCTTTCCTCACAATGTATTTGAGAGCGAATAAAGTGCTTTTTTGAACAACGGTTGTGTGAGCCAAGCAATAAAGCACATCACACTAATTGTGTTCCATAAGTGCCAAAACGCTTTTCTCTGAGCGAGTGGAGTGCTTTTTTGGACGTGGCACACATGTGCCATATATGGAGAAAATTTTTACCACAAAGCCTATAGGTTGCTTGAAATACATTATCACAGCGAGAGAAACACATTTTCTCATTTTAGCTGTAACTCCACAGCAGTGCTTCTCAGCCACACGAAACTGTTGCAGATAGAACGGGATGAGAAGCTGCGTCAGGCACACTTGGAATGAGCCTCCTGGCACCTTCCGCTGGTTTACAATGACGCGCCGTATCATCCTTTGCTCACAATGTATTAGAGAGCGAATAAAGTGCTTTTTTGAACAACGGTTGTGTGACCCACATCACACTAAATGTGTTCCATTAGTGCCAAAACGCTTTTCTCTGAGCGAGTGGAGTGCTTTTTTGGACGTGGCACACATGTGCCATATATGGAGAAAATTTTTACCACAAAGCCTATAGGTTGCTTGAAATACATTATCACAGCGAGAGAAACACATTTTCTCATTTTAGCTGTAACTCCACAGCAGTGCTTCTCAGCCACACGAAACTGTTGCAGATAGAACGGGATGAGAAGCTGCGTCAGGCACACTTGGAATGAGCCTCCTGGCACCTTCCGCTGGTTTACAATGACGCGCCGTATCATCCTTTGCTCACAATGTATTTGAGAGCGAATAAAGTGCTTTTTTGAACAACGGTTGTGTGAGCCAAGCAATAAAGCACATCACACTAATTGTGTTCCATAAGTGCCAAAACGCTTTTCTCTGAGCGAGTGGAGTGCTTTTTTGGACGTGGCACACATGTGCCATATATGGAGAAAATTTTTACCACAAAGCCTATAGGTTGCTTGAAATACATTATCACAGCGAGAGAAACACATTTTCTCATTTTAGCTGTAACTCCACAGCAGTGCTTCTCAGCCACACGAAACTGTTGCAGATAGAACGGGATGAGAAGCTGCGTCAGGCACACTTGGAATGAGCCTCCTGGCACCTTCCGCTGGTTTACAATGACGCGCCGTATCATCCTTTCCTCACAATGTATTTGAGAGCGAATAAAGTGCTTTTTTGAACAACGGTTGTGTGAGCCAAGCAATAAAGCACATCACACTAATTGTGTTCCATAAGTGCCAAAACGCTTTTCTCTGAGCGAGTGGAGTGCTTTTTTGGACGTGGCACACATGTGCCATATATGGAGAAAATTTTTACCACAAAGCCTATAGGTTGCTTGAAATACATTATGACAGCGAGAGAAACACATTTTCTCATTTTAGCTGTAACTCCACAGCAGTGCTTCTCAGCCACATGAAACTGTGGCAGATAGAACGGGATGCGAAGCTGCGTCAGGCACACTTGGAATGAGCCTCCTGGCACCTTCCACAGGCTCACAATGACATGACGTATCATGCTTTGCTCATAATGTGTTGGAGAGTGAATAAAGTGCATTTCCGAACAATGGTTGTGTGTGCCAAGCAATAAAGCACATCACACTAAATGTGTTCCATAAGTGCCAAAACCCTAAACCTAAACCTAACCCTAACCCTTAACCTAACCCTCACCCTAACCCTAACCCTAACCCTAACCCTAACCCTAACCAAAACCCTAACCCTCAACCTAATCCTAACCCTAACCCTAATCCTAACCCTTAACCTAACCCCAACGATAACCCTAACCCTAACCCTAACCCTTTTTACATTTTTACCACAAAGCCTATAGGTTGCTTGAAATACATTATCACAGCGAGTGAAACACTTTTTCTCATTTTCGCTCTAACTCCACAGCAGTGCTTCTCAGCCACATGAAACTGTGGCAGATAGAACGGGATGCGAAGCTGCGTCAGGCACACTTGGAATGAGCCTCCTGGCACCTTCCGCTGGCTCACAATGACCCGCCGTATCATCCTTTGCTCACAATGTATTTGAGAGCGAATAAAGTGCTTTTTTGAACAACGGTTGTGTGAGCCAAGCAATAAAGCACATCACACTAAATGTGTTCCATAAGTGCCAAAACGCTTTTCTCTGAGCGAGTGGAGTGCTTTTTTGGACGTGGCACACATGTGCCATATATGGAGAAAAATTTTACCACAAAGCCTATAGGTTGCTTGAAATACATTATCACAGCGAGAGAAACACATTTTCTCATTTTAGCTGTAACTCCACAGCAGTGCTTCTCAGCCACACGAAACTGTTGCAGATAGAACGGGATGAGAAGCTGCGTCAGGCACACTTGGAATGAGCCTCCTGGCACCTTCCGCTGGTTTACAATGACGCGCCGTATCATCCTTTCCTCACAATGTATTTGAGAGCGAATAAAGTGCTTTTTTGAACAACGGTTGTGTGAGCCAAGCAATAAAGCACATCACACTAATTGTGTTCCATAAGTGCCAAAACGCTTTTCTCTGAGCGAGTGGAGTGCTTTTTTGGACGTGGCACACAGTGCCATATATGGAGAAAAGTTTTACCACAAAGCCTATAGGTTGCTTGAAATACATTATCACAGCGAGAGAAACACATTTTCTCATTTTAGCTGTAACTCCACAGCAGTGCTTCTCAGCCACACGAAACTGTTGCAGATAGAACGGGATGAGGAGCTGCGTCAGGCACACTTGGAATGAGCCTCCTGGCACCTTCCGCTGGTTTACAATGACGCGCCGTATCATCCTTTCCTCACAATGTATTTGAGAGCGAATAAAGTGCTTTTTTGAACAACGGTTGTGTGAGCCAAGCAATAAAGCACATCACACTAATTGTGTTCCATAAGTGCCAAAACGCTTTTCTCTGAGCGAGTGGAGTGCTTTTTTGGACGTGGCACACATGTGCCATATATGGAGAAAATTTTTACCACAAAGCCTATAGGTTGCTTGAAATACATTATCACAGCGAGAGAAACACATTTTCTCATTTTAGCTGTAACTCCACAGCAGTGCTTCTCAGCCACATGAAACTGTGGCAGATAGAACGGGATGCGAAGCTGCGTCAGGCACACTTGGAATGAGCCTCCTGGCACCTTCCACAGGCTCACAATGACATGACGTATCATGCTTTGCTCATAATGTGTTGGAGAGTGAATAAAGTGCATTTCCGAACAATGGTTGTGTGTGCCAAGCAATAAAGCACATCACACTAAATGTGTTCCATAAGTGCCAAAACCCTAAACCTAAACCTAACCCTAACCCTTAACCTAACCCTCACCCTAACCCTAACCCTAACCCTAACCCTAACCCTAACCCTAACCCTAACCCTAACCAAAACCCTAACCCTCAACCTAATCCTAACCCTAACCCTAACCCTAATCCTAACCCTTAACCTAACCCCAACGCTAACCCTAACCCTAACCCTTTTTACATTTTTACCACAAAGCCTATAGGTTGCTTGAAATACATTATCACAGCGAGAGAAACACATTTTCTCATTTTAGCTGTAACTCCACAGCAGTGCTTCTCAGCCACACGAAACTGTTGCAGATAGAACGGGATGAGAAGCTGCGTCAGGCACACTTGGAATGAGCCTCCTGGCACCTTCCGCTGGTTTACAATGACGCGCCGTATCATCCTTTGCTCACAATGTATTTGAGAGCGAATAAAGTGCTTTTTTGAACAACGGTTGTGTGAGCCAAGCAATAAAGCACATCACACTAATTGTGTTCCATAAGTGCCAAAACGCTTTTCTCTGAGCGAGTGGAGTGCTTTTTTGGACGTGGCACACAGTGCCATATATGGAGAAAAGTTTTACCACAAAGCCTATAGGTTGCTTGAAATACATTATCACAGCGAGAGAAACACATTTTCTCATTTTAGCTGTAACTCCACAGCAGTGCTTCTCAGCCACACGAAACTGTTGCAGATAGAACGGGATGAGGAGCTGCGTCAGGCACACTTGGAATGAGCCTCCTGGCACCTTCCGCTGGTTTACAATGACGCGCCGTATCATCCTTTCCTCACAATGTATTTGAGAGCGAATAAAGTGCTTTTTTGAACAACGGTTGTGTGAGCCAAGCAATAAAGCACATCACACTAATTGTGTTCCATAAGTGCCAAAACGCTTTTCTCTGAGCGAGTGGAGTGCTTTTTTGGACGTGGCACACATGTGCCATATATGGAGAAAATTTTTACCACAAAGCCTATAGGTTGCTTGAAATACATTATCACAGCGAGAGAAACACATTTTCTCATTTTAGCTGTAACTCCACAGCAGTGCTTCTCAGCCACACGAAACTGTTGCAGATAGAACGGAATGAGAAGCTGCGTCAGGCACACTTGGAATGAGCCTCCTGGCACTTTCCGCTGGTTTACAATGACGCGCCGTATCATCCTTTGCTCACAATGTATTTCAGAGCGAATAAAGTGCTTTTTTGAACAACGGTTGTGTTGAGCCAAACAATAAAGCACATCACACTAAATGTGTTCCATAAGTGCCAAATCGCTTTTCTCTGAGCGAGTGGAGTGCTTTTTTGGACGTGGCACACATGTGCCATATATGGAGAAAATTTTTACCACAAAGCCTATAGGTTGCTTGAAATACATTATCACAGCGAGAGAAACACGTTTTCTCATTTTAGCTGTAACTCCACAGCAGTGCTTCTCAGCCACACGAAACCGTTGCAGATAGAACGGGATGAGAAGCTGCGTCAGGCACACTTGGAATGAGCCTCCTGGCACCTTCCGCTGGTTTACAATGACGCGCCGTATCATCCTTTGCTCACAATGTATTTGAGAGCGAATAAAGTGCTTTTTTGAACAACGGTTGTGTGACCCACATCACACTAAATGTGTTCCATAAGTGCCAAAACGCTTTTCTCTGAGCGAGTGGAGTGCTTTTTTGGACGTGGCACACATGTGCCATATATGGAGAAAATTTTTACCACAAAGCCTATAGGTTGCTTGAAATACATTATCACAGCGAGAGAAACACATTTTCTCATTTTAGCTGTAACTCCACAGCAGTGCTTCTCAGCCACACGAAACCGTTGCAGATAGAACGGGATGAGAAGCTGCGTCAGGCACACTTGGAATGAGCCTCCTGGCACCTTCCGCTGGTTTACAATGACGCGCCGTATCATCCTTTGCTCACAATGTATTTGAGAGCGAATAAAGTGCTTTTTTGAACAACGGTTGTGTGAGCCAAGCAATAAAGCACATCACACTAATTGTGTTCCATAAGTGCCAAAACGCTTTTCTCTGAGCGAGTGGAGTGCTTTTTTGGACGTGGCACACAGTGCCATATATGGAGAAAATTTTTACCACAAAGCCTAAAGGTTGCTTGAAATACATTATCACAGCGAGAGAAACACGTTTTCTCATTTTAGCTGTAACTCCACAGCAGTGCTTCTCAGCCACACAAAACTGTTGCAGATAGAACGGGATGAGAAGCTGCGTCAGGCACACTTGGAATGAGCCTCCTGGCACTTTCCGCTGGTTTACAATGACGCGCCGTATCATCCTTTGCTCACAATGTATTTGAGAGCGAATAAAGTGCTTTTTTGAACAACGGTTGTGTGAGCCAAGCAATAAAGCACATCACACTAAATGTGTTCCATAAGTGCCAAATCGCTTTTCTCTGAGCGAGTGGAGTGCTTTTTTGGACGTGGCACACATGTGCCATATATGGAGAAAAGTTTTACCACAAAGCCTATAGGTTGCTTGAAATACATTATCACAGCGAGAGAAACACATTTTCTCATTTTAGCTGTAACTCCACAGCAGTGCTTCTCAGCCACACGAAACTGTTGCAGATAGAACGGGATGAGAAGCTGCGTCAGGCACACTTGGAATGAGCCTCCTGGCACCTTCCGCTGGTTTACAATGACGCGCCGTATCATCCTTTGCTCACAATGTATTTGAGAGCGAATAAAGTGCTTTTTTGAACAACGGTTGTGTGAGCCAAGCAATAAAGCACATCAAACTAAATGTGTTCCATAAGTGCCAAAACGCTTTTCTCTGAGCGAGTGGAGTGCTTTTTTGGACGTGGCACACATGTGCCATATATGGAGAAAATTTTTACCACAAAGCCTATAGGTTGCTTGAAATACATTATCACAGCGAGAGAAACACATTTTCTCATTTTAGCTGTAACTCCACAGCAGTGCTTCTCAGCCACACGAAACCGTTGCAGATAGAACGGGATGAGAAGCTGCGTCAGGCACACTTGGAATGAGCCTCCTGGCACCTTCCGCTGGTTTACAATGACGTGCCGTATCATCCTTTCCTCACAATGTATTTGAGAGCGAATAAAGTGCTTTTTTGAACAACGGTTGTGTGAGCCAAGCAATAAAGCACATCACACTAATTGTGTTCCATAAGTGCCAAAACGCTTTTCTCTGAGCGAGTGGAGTGCTTTTTTGGACGTGGCACACATGTGCCATATATGGAGAAAATTTTTACCACAAAGCCTATAGGTTGCTTGAAATACATTATCACAGCGAGAGAAACACATTTTCTCATTTTAGCTGTAACTCCACAGCAGTGCTTCTCAGCCACACGAAACTGTTGCAGATAGAACGGGATGAGAAGCTGCGTCAGGCACACTTGGAATGAGCCTCCTGGCACCTTCCGCTGGTTTACAATGACGCGCCGTATCATCCTTTGCTCACAATGTATTAGAGAGCGAATAAAGTGCTTTTTTGAACAACGGTTGTGTGACCCACATCACACTAAATGTGTTCCATAAGTGCCAAAACGCTTTTCTCTGAGCGAGTGGAGTGCTTTTTTGGACGTGGCACACATGTGCCGTATATGGAGAAAATTTTTACCACAAAGCCTATAGGTTGCTTGAAATACATTATCACAGCGAGAGAAACACATTTTCTCATTTTAGCTGTAACTCCACAGCAGTGCTTCTCAGCCACACGAAACTGTTGCAGATAGAACGGGATGAGAAGCTGCGTCAGGCACACTTGGAATGAGCCTCCTGGCACCTTCCGCTGGTTTACAATGACGCGCCGTATCATCCTTTGCTCACAATGTATTTGAGAGCGAATAAAGTGCTTTTTTGAACAACGGTTGTGTGAGCCAAGCAATAAAGCACATCACACTAATTGTGTTCCATAAGTGCCAAAACGCTTTTCTCTGAGCGAGTGGAGTGCTTTTTTGGACGTGGCACACATGTGCCATATATGGAGAAAATTTTTACCACAAAGCCTATAGGTTGCTTGAAATACATTATCACAGCGAGAGAAACACATTTTCTCATTTTAGCTGTAACTCCACAGCAGTGCTTCTCAGCCACACGAAACTGTTGCAGATAGAACGGGATGAGAAGCTGCGTCAGGCACACTTGGAATGAGCCTCCTGGCACCTTCCGCTGGTTTACAATGACGCGCCGTATCATCCTTTGCTCACAATGTATTTGAGAGCGAATAAAGTGCTTTTTTGAACAACGGTTGTTGAGCCAAGCAATAAAGCACATCACACTAAATGTGTTCCATAAGTGCCAAAACGCTTTTCTCTGAGCGAGTGGAGTGCTTTTTTGGACGTGGCACACATGTGCCATATATGGAGAAAATTTTTACCACAAAGCCTATAGGTTGCTTGAAATACATTATCACAGCGAGAGAAACACATTTTCTCATTTTAGCTGTAACTCCACAGCAGTGCTTCTCAGCCACATGAAACTGTGGCAGATAGAACGGGATGCGAAGCTGCGTCAGGCACACTTGGAATGAGCCTCCTGGCACCTTCCACAGGCTCACAATGACATGACGTATCATGCTTTGCTCATAATGTGTTGGAGAGTGAATAAAGTGCATTTCCGAACAATGGTTGTGTGTGCCAAGCAATAAAGCACATCACACTAAATGTGTTCCATAAGTGCCAAAACCCTAAACCTAAACCTAACCCTAACCCTTAACCTAACCCTCACCCTAACCCTAACCCTAACCCTAACCCTAACCCTAACCCTAACCCTAACCAAAACCCTAACCCTCAACCTAATCCTAACCCTAACCCTAATCCTAACCCTTAACCTAACCCCAACGCTAACCCTAACCCTAACCCTAACCCTTTTTACATTTTTACCACAAAGCCTATAGGTTGCTTGAAATACATTATCACAGCGAGTGAAACACTTTTTCTCATTTTCGCTCTAACTCCACAGCAGTGCTTCTCAGCCACATGAAACTGTGGCAGATAGAACGGGATGCGAAGCTGCGTCAGGCACACTTGGAATGAGCCTCCTGGCACCTTCCGCTGGCTCACAATGACCCGCCGTATCATCCTTTGCTCACAATGTATTTGAGAGCGAATAAAGTGCTTTTTTGAACAACGGTTGTGTGAGCCAAGCAATAAAGCACATCACACTAAATGTGTTCCATAAGTGCCAAAACGCTTTTCTCTGAGCGAGTGGAGTGCTTTTTTGGACGTGGCACACATGTGCCATATATGGAGAAAAATTTTACCACAAAGCCTATAGGTTGCTTGAAATACATTATCACAGCGAGAGAAACACATTTTCTCATTTTAGCTGTAACTCCACAGCAGTGCTTCTCAGCCACACGAAACCGTTGCAGATAGAACGGGATGAGAAGCTGCGTCAGGCACACTGGGAATGAGCCTCCTGGCACCTTCCGCTGGTTTACAATGACGCGCCGTATCATCCTTTCCTCACAATGTATTTGAGAGCGAATAAAGTGCTTTTTTGAACAACGGTTGTGTGAGCCAAGCAATAAAGCACATCACACTAATTGTGTTCCATAAGTGCCAAAACGCTTTTCTCTGAGCGAGTGGAGTGCTTTTTTGGACGTGGCACACATGTGCCATATATGGAGAAAATTTTTACCACAAAGCCTATAGGTTGCTTGAAATACATTATCACAGCGAGAGAAACACGTTTTCTCATTTTAGCTGTAACTCCACAGCAGTGCTTCTCAGCCACACGAAACCGTTGCAGATAGGACGGGATGAGAAGCTGCGTCAGGCACACTTGGAATGAGCCTCCTGGCACCTTCCGCTGGTTTACAATGACGCGCCGTATCATCCTTTGCTCACAATGTATTTGAGAGCGAATAAAGTGCTTTTTTGAACAACGGTTGTGTGAGCCAAGCAATAAAGCACATCACACTAAATGTGTTCCATAAGTGCCAAAACGCTTTTCTCTGAGCGAGTGGAGTGCTTTTTTGGACGTGGCACACATGTGCCATATATGGAGAAAATTTTTACCACAAAGCCTATAGGTTGCTTGAAATACATTATCACAGCGAGAGAAACACATTTTCTCATTTTAGCTGTAACTCCACAGCAGTGCTTCTCAGCCACACGAAACTGTTGCAGATAGAACGGGATGAGAAGCTGCGTCAGGCACACTTGGAATGAGCCTCCTGGCACCTTCCGCTGGTTTACAATGACGCGCCGTATCATCCTTTCCTCACAATGTATTTGAGAGCGAATAAAGTGCTTTTTTGAACAACGGTTGTGTGAGCCAAGCAATAAAGCACATCACACTAATTGTGTTCCATAAGTGCCAAAACGCTTTTCTCTGAGCGAGTGGAGTGCTTTTTTGGACGTGGCACACATGTGCCATATATGGAGAAAATTTTTACCACAAAGCCTATAGGTTGCTTGAAATACATTATCACAGCGAGAGAAACACATTTTCTCATTTTAGCTGTAACTCCACAGCAGTGCTTCTCAGCCACACGAAACTGTTGCAGATAGAACGGGATGAGAAGCTGCGTCAGGCACACTTGGAATGAGCCTCCTGGCACCTTCCGCTGGTTTACAATGACGCGCCGTATCATCCTTTGCTCACAATGTATTAGAGAGCGAATAAAGTGCTTTTTTGAACAACGGTTGTGTGACCCACATCACACTAAATGTGTTCCATTAGTGCCAAAACGCTTTTCTCTGAGCGAGTGGAGTGCTTTTTTGGACGTGGCACACATGTGCCATATATGGAGAAAATTTTTACCACAAAGCCTATAGGTTGCTTGAAATACATTATCACAGCGAGAGAAACACATTTTCTCATTTTAGCTGTAACTCCACAGCAGTGCTTCTCAGCCACACGAAACTGTTGCAGATAGAACGGGATGAGAAGCTGCGTCAGGCACACTTGGAATGAGCCTCCTGGCACCTTCCGCTGGTTTACAATGACGCGCCGTATCATCCTTTGCTCACAATGTATTTGAGAGCGAATAAAGTGCTTTTTTGAACAACGGTTGTGTGAGCCAAGCAATAAAGCACATCACACTAATTGTGTTCCATAAGTGCCAAAACGCTTTTCTCTGAGCGAGTGGAGTGCTTTTTTGGACGTGGCACACATGTGCCATATATGGAGAAAATTTTTACCACAAAGCCTATAGGTTGCTTGAAATACATTATCACAGCGAGAGAAACACATTTTCTCATTTTAGCTGTAACTCCACAGCAGTGCTTCTCAGCCACACGAAACTGTTGCAGATAGAACGGGATGAGAAGCTGCGTCAGGCACACTTGGAATGAGCCTCCTGGCACCTTCCGCTGGTTTACAATGACGCGCCGTATCATCCTTTCCTCACAATGTATTTGAGAGCGAATAAAGTGCTTTTTTGAACAACGGTTGTGTGAGCCAAGCAATAAAGCACATCACACTAATTGTGTTCCATAAGTGCCAAAACGCTTTTCTCTGAGCGAGTGGAGTGCTTTTTTGGACGTGGCACACATGTGCCATATATGGAGAAAATTTTTACCACAAAGCCTATAGGTTGCTTGAAATACATTATGACAGCGAGAGAAACACATTTTCTCATTTTAGCTGTAACTCCACAGCAGTGCTTCTCAGCCACATGAAACTGTGGCAGATAGAACGGGATGCGAAGCTGCGTCAGGCACACTTGGAATGAGCCTCCTGGCACCTTCCACAGGCTCACAATGACATGACGTATCATGCTTTGCTCATAATGTGTTGGAGAGTGAATAAAGTGCATTTCCGAACAATGGTTGTGTGTGCCAAGCAATAAAGCACATCACACTAAATGTGTTCCATAAGTGCCAAAACCCTAAACCTAAACCTAACCCTAACCCTTAACCTAACCCTCACCCTAACCCTAACCCTAACCCTAACCCTAACCCTAACCAAAACCCTAACCCTCAACCTAATCCTAACCCTAACCCTAATCCTAACCCTTAACCTAACCCCAACGATAACCCTAACCCTAACCCTAACCCTTTTTACATTTTTACCACAAAGCCTATAGGTTGCTTGAAATACATTATCACAGCGAGTGAAACACTTTTTCTCATTTTCGCTCTAACTCCACAGCAGTGCTTCTCAGCCACATGAAACTGTGGCAGATAGAACGGGATGCGAAGCTGCGTCAGGCACACTTGGAATGAGCCTCCTGGCACCTTCCGCTGGCTCACAATGACCCGCCGTATCATCCTTTGCTCACAATGTATTTGAGAGCGAATAAAGTGCTTTTTTGAACAACGGTTGTGTGAGCCAAGCAATAAAGCACATCACACTAAATGTGTTCCATAAGTGCCAAAACGCTTTTCTCTGAGCGAGTGGAGTGCTTTTTTGGACGTGGCACACATGTGCCATATATGGAGAAAAATTTTACCACAAAGCCTATAGGTTGCTTGAAATACATTATCACAGCGAGAGAAACACATTTTCTCATTTTAGCTGTAACTCCACAGCAGTGCTTCTCAGCCACACGAAACTGTTGCAGATAGAACGGGATGAGAAGCTGCGTCAGGCACACTTGGAATGAGCCTCCTGGCACCTTCCGCTGGTTTACAATGACGCGCCGTATCATCCTTTCCTCACAATGTATTTGAGAGCGAATAAAGTGCTTTTTTGAACAACGGTTGTGTGAGCCAAGCAATAAAGCACATCACACTAATTGTGTTCCATAAGTGCCAAAACGCTTTTCTCTGAGCGAGTGGAGTGCTTTTTTGGACGTGGCACACAGTGCCATATATGGAGAAAAGTTTTACCACAAAGCCTATAGGTTGCTTGAAATACATTATCACAGCGAGAGAAACACATTTTCTCATTTTAGCTGTAACTCCACAGCAGTGCTTCTCAGCCACACGAAACTGTTGCAGATAGAACGGGATGAGGAGCTGCGTCAGGCACACTTGGAATGAGCCTCCTGGCACCTTCCGCTGGTTTACAATGACGCGCCGTATCATCCTTTCCTCACAATGTATTTGAGAGCGAATAAAGTGCTTTTTTGAACAACGGTTGTGTGAGCCAAGCAATAAAGCACATCACACTAATTGTGTTCCATAAGTGCCAAAACGCTTTTCTCTGAGCGAGTGGAGTGCTTTTTTGGACGTGGCACACATGTGCCATATATGGAGAAAATTTTTACCACAAAGCCTATAGGTTGCTTGAAATACATTATCACAGCGAGAGAAACACATTTTCTCATTTTAGCTGTAACTCCACAGCAGTGCTTCTCAGCCACATGAAACTGTGGCAGATAGAACGGGATGCGAAGCTGCGTCAGGCACACTTGGAATGAGCCTCCTGGCACCTTCCACAGGCTCACAATGACATGACGTATCATGCTTTGCTCATAATGTGTTGGAGAGTGAATAAAGTGCATTTCCGAACAATGGTTGTGTGTGCCAAGCAATAAAGCACATCACACTAAATGTGTTCCATAAGTGCCAAAACCCTAAACCTAAACCTAACCCTAACCCTTAACCTAACCCTCACCCTAACCCTAACCCTAACCCTAACCCTAACCCTAACCCTAACCCTAACCCTAACCAAAACCCTAACCCTCAACCTAATCCTAACCCTAACCCTAACCCTAATCCTAACCCTTAACCTAACCCCAACGCTAACCCTAACCCTAACCCTTTTTACATTTTTACCACAAAGCCTATAGGTTGCTTGAAATACATTATCACAGCGAGAGAAACACATTTTCTCATTTTAGCTGTAACTCCACAGCAGTGCTTCTCAGCCACACGAAACTGTTGCAGATAGAACGGGATGAGAAGCTGCGTCAGGCACACTTGGAATGAGCCTCCTGGCACCTTCCGCTGGTTTACAATGACGCGCCGTATCATCCTTTGCTCACAATGTATTTGAGAGCGAATAAAGTGCTTTTTTGAACAACGGTTGTGTGAGCCAAGCAATAAAGCACATCACACTAATTGTGTTCCATAAGTGCCAAAACGCTTTTCTCTGAGCGAGTGGAGTGCTTTTTTGGACGTGGCACACAGTGCCATATATGGAGAAAAGTTTTACCACAAAGCCTATAGGTTGCTTGAAATACATTATCACAGCGAGAGAAACACATTTTCTCATTTTAGCTGTAACTCCACAGCAGTGCTTCTCAGCCACACGAAACTGTTGCAGATAGAACGGGATGAGGAGCTGCGTCAGGCACACTTGGAATGAGCCTCCTGGCACCTTCCGCTGGTTTACAATGACGCGCCGTATCATCCTTTCCTCACAATGTATTTGAGAGCGAATAAAGTGCTTTTTTGAACAACGGTTGTGTGAGCCAAGCAATAAAGCACATCACACTAATTGTGTTCCATAAGTGCCAAAACGCTTTTCTCTGAGCGAGTGGAGTGCTTTTTTGGACGTGGCACACATGTGCCATATATGGAGAAAATTTTTACCACAAAGCCTATAGGTTGCTTGAAATACATTATCACAGCGAGAGAAACACATTTTCTCATTTTAGCTGTAACTCCACAGCAGTGCTTCTCAGCCACACGAAACTGTTGCAGATAGAACGGAATGAGAAGCTGCGTCAGGCACACTTGGAATGAGCCTCCTGGCACTTTCCGCTGGTTTACAATGACGCGCCGTATCATCCTTTGCTCACAATGTATTTCAGAGCGAATAAAGTGCTTTTTTGAACAACGGTTGTGTTGAGCCAAACAATAAAGCACATCACACTAAATGTGTTCCATAAGTGCCAAATCGCTTTTCTCTGAGCGAGTGGAGTGCTTTTTTGGACGTGGCACACATGTGCCATATATGGAGAAAATTTTTACCACAAAGCCTATAGGTTGCTTGAAATACATTATCACAGCGAGAGAAACACGTTTTCTCATTTTAGCTGTAACTCCACAGCAGTGCTTCTCAGCCACACGAAACCGTTGCAGATAGAACGGGATGAGAAGCTGCGTCAGGCACACTTGGAATGAGCCTCCTGGCACCTTCCGCTGGTTTACAATGACGCGCCGTATCATCCTTTGCTCACAATGTATTTGAGAGCGAATAAAGTGCTTTTTTGAACAACGGTTGTGTGACCCACATCACACTAAATGTGTTCCATAAGTGCCAAAACGCTTTTCTCTGAGCGAGTGGAGTGCTTTTTTGGACGTGGCACACATGTGCCATATATGGAGAAAATTTTTACCACAAAGCCTATAGGTTGCTTGAAATACATTATCACAGCGAGAGAAACACATTTTCTCATTTTAGCTGTAACTCCACAGCAGTGCTTCTCAGCCACACGAAACCGTTGCAGATAGAACGGGATGAGAAGCTGCGTCAGGCACACTTGGAATGAGCCTCCTGGCACCTTCCGCTGGTTTACAATGACGCGCCGTATCATCCTTTGCTCACAATGTATTTGAGAGCGAATAAAGTGCTTTTTTGAACAACGGTTGTGTGAGCCAAGCAATAAAGCACATCACACTAATTGTGTTCCATAAGTGCCAAAACGCTTTTCTCTGAGCGAGTGGAGTGCTTTTTTGGACGTGGCACACAGTGCCATATATGGAGAAAATTTTTACCACAAAGCCTAAAGGTTGCTTGAAATACATTATCACAGCGAGAGAAACACGTTTTCTCATTTTAGCTGTAACTCCACAGCAGTGCTTCTCAGCCACACAAAACTGTTGCAGATAGAACGGGATGAGAAGCTGCGTCAGGCACACTTGGAATGAGCCTCCTGGCACTTTCCGCTGGTTTACAATGACGCGCCGTATCATCCTTTGCTCACAATGTATTTGAGAGCGAATAAAGTGCTTTTTTGAACAACGGTTGTGTGAGCCAAGCAATAAAGCACATCACACTAAATGTGTTCCATAAGTGCCAAATCGCTTTTCTCTGAGCGAGTGGAGTGCTTTTTTGGACGTGGCACACATGTGCCATATATGGAGAAAAGTTTTACCACAAAGCCTATAGGTTGCTTGAAATACATTATCACAGCGAGAGAAACACATTTTCTCATTTTAGCTGTAACTCCACAGCAGTGCTTCTCAGCCACACGAAACTGTTGCAGATAGAACGGGATGAGAAGCTGCGTCAGGCACACTTGGAATGAGCCTCCTGGCACCTTCCGCTGGTTTACAATGACGCGCCGTATCATCCTTTGCTCACAATGTATTTGAGAGCGAATAAAGTGCTTTTTTGAACAACGGTTGTGTGAGCCAAGCAATAAAGCACATCAAACTAAATGTGTTCCATAAGTGCCAAAACGCTTTTCTCTGAGCGAGTGGAGTGCTTTTTTGGACGTGGCACACATGTGCCATATATGGAGAAAATTTTTACCACAAAGCCTATAGGTTGCTTGAAATACATTATCACAGCGAGAGAAACACATTTTCTCATTTTAGCTGTAACTCCACAGCAGTGCTTCTCAGCCACACGAAACCGTTGCAGATAGAACGGGATGAGAAGCTGCGTCAGGCACACTTGGAATGAGCCTCCTGGCACCTTCCGCTGGTTTACAATGACGTGCCGTATCATCCTTTCCTCACAATGTATTTGAGAGCGAATAAAGTGCTTTTTTGAACAACGGTTGTGTGAGCCAAGCAATAAAGCACATCACACTAATTGTGTTCCATAAGTGCCAAAACGCTTTTCTCTGAGCGAGTGGAGTGCTTTTTTGGACGTGGCACACATGTGCCATATATGGAGAAAATTTTTACCACAAAGCCTATAGGTTGCTTGAAATACATTATCACAGCGAGAGAAACACATTTTCTCATTTTAGCTGTAACTCCACAGCAGTGCTTCTCAGCCACACGAAACTGTTGCAGATAGAACGGGATGAGAAGCTGCGTCAGGCACACTTGGAATGAGCCTCCTGGCACCTTCCGCTGGTTTACAATGACGCGCCGTATCATCCTTTGCTCACAATGTATTAGAGAGCGAATAAAGTGCTTTTTTGAACAACGGTTGTGTGACCCACATCACACTAAATGTGTTCCATAAGTGCCAAAACGCTTTTCTCTGAGCGAGTGGAGTGCTTTTTTGGACGTGGCACACATGTGCCGTATATGGAGAAAATTTTTACCACAAAGCCTATAGGTTGCTTGAAATACATTATCACAGCGAGAGAAACACATTTTCTCATTTTAGCTGTAACTCCACAGCAGTGCTTCTCAGCCACACGAAACTGTTGCAGATAGAACGGGATGAGAAGCTGCGTCAGGCACACTTGGAATGAGCCTCCTGGCACCTTCCGCTGGTTTACAATGACGCGCCGTATCATCCTTTGCTCACAATGTATTTGAGAGCGAATAAAGTGCTTTTTTGAACAACGGTTGTGTGAGCCAAGCAATAAAGCACATCACACTAATTGTGTTCCATAAGTGCCAAAACGCTTTTCTCTGAGCGAGTGGAGTGCTTTTTTGGACGTGGCACACATGTGCCATATATGGAGAAAATTTTTACCACAAAGCCTATAGGTTGCTTGAAATACATTATCACAGCGAGAGAAACACATTTTCTCATTTTAGCTGTAACTCCACAGCAGTGCTTCTCAGCCACACGAAACTGTTGCAGATAGAACGGGATGAGAAGCTGCGTCAGGCACACTTGGAATGAGCCTCCTGGCACCTTCCGCTGGTTTACAATGACGCGCCGTATCATCCTTTGCTCACAATGTATTTGAGAGCGAATAAAGTGCTTTTTTGAACAACGGTTGTTGAGCCAAGCAATAAAGCACATCACACTAAATGTGTTCCATAAGTGCCAAAACGCTTTTCTCTGAGCGAGTGGAGTGCTTTTTTGGACGTGGCACACATGTGCCATATATGGAGAAAATTTTTACCACAAAGCCTATAGGTTGCTTGAAATACATTATCACAGCGAGAGAAACACATTTTCTCATTTTAGCTGTAACTCCACAGCAGTGCTTCTCAGCCACATGAAACTGTGGCAGATAGAACGGGATGCGAAGCTGCGTCAGGCACACTTGGAATGAGCCTCCTGGCACCTTCCACAGGCTCACAATGACATGACGTATCATGCTTTGCTCATAATGTGTTGGAGAGTGAATAAAGTGCATTTCCGAACAATGGTTGTGTGTGCCAAGCAATAAAGCACATCACACTAAATGTGTTCCATAAGTGCCAAAACCCTAAACCTAAACCTAACCCTAACCCTTAACCTAACCCTCACCCTAACCCTAACCCTAACCCTAACCCTAACCCTAACCCTAACCCTAACCAAAACCCTAACCCTCAACCTAATCCTAACCCTAACCCTAATCCTAACCCTTAACCTAACCCCAACGCTAACCCTAACCCTAACCCTAACCCTTTTTACATTTTTACCACAAAGCCTATAGGTTGCTTGAAATACATTATCACAGCGAGTGAAACACTTTTTCTCATTTTCGCTCTAACTCCACAGCAGTGCTTCTCAGCCACATGAAACTGTGGCAGATAGAACGGGATGCGAAGCTGCGTCAGGCACACTTGGAATGAGCCTCCTGGCACCTTCCGCTGGCTCACAATGACCCGCCGTATCATCCTTTGCTCACAATGTATTTGAGAGCGAATAAAGTGCTTTTTTGAACAACGGTTGTGTGAGCCAAGCAATAAAGCACATCACACTAAATGTGTTCCATAAGTGCCAAAACGCTTTTCTCTGAGCGAGTGGAGTGCTTTTTTGGACGTGGCACACATGTGCCATATATGGAGAAAAATTTTACCACAAAGCCTATAGGTTGCTTGAAATACATTATCACAGCGAGAGAAACACATTTTCTCATTTTAGCTGTAACTCCACAGCAGTGCTTCTCAGCCACACGAAACTGTTGCAGATAGAACGGGATGAGAAGCTGCGTCAGGCACACTTGGAATGAGCCTCCTGGCACCTTCCGCTGGTTTACAATGACGCGCCGTATCATCCTTTCCTCACAATGTATTTGAGAGCGAATAAAGTGCTTTTTTGAACAACGGTTGTGTGAGCCAAGCAATAAAGCACATCACACTAATTGTGTTCCATAAGTGCCAAAACGCTTTTCTCTGAGCGAGTGGAGTGTTTTTTTGGACGTGGCACACATGTGCCATATATGGAGAAATTTTTTACCACAAAGCCTATAGGTTGCTTGAAATACATTATCACAGCGAGAGAAACACGTTTTCTCATTTTAGCTGTAACTCCACAGCAGTGCTTCTCAGCCACACGAAACCGTTGCAGATAGAACGGGATGAGAAGCTGCGTCAGGCACACTTGGAATGAGCCTCCTGGCACCTTCCGCTGGTTTACAATGACGCGCCGTAATATCCTTTGCTCACAATGTATTTGAGAGCGAATAAAGTGCTTTTTTGAACAACGGTTGTGTGAGCCAAGCAATAAAGCACATCACACTAATTGTGTTCCATAAGTGCCAAAACGCTTTTCTCTGAGCGAGTGGAGTGCTTTTTTGGACGTGGCACACATGTGCCATATATGGAGAAAAGTTTTACCACAAAGCCTATAGGTTGCTTGAAATACATTATCACAGCGAGAGAAACACATTTTCTCATTTTAGCTGTAACTCCACAGCAGTGCTTCTCAGCCACACGAAACTGTTGCAGATAGAACGGGATGAGAAGCTGCGTCAGGCACACTTGGAATGAGCCTCCTGGCCCCTTCCGCTGGTTTACAATGACGCGCCGTATCATCCTTTCCTCACAATGTATTTGAGAGCGAATAAAGTGCTTTTTTGAACAACGGTTGTGTGAGCCAAGCAATAAAGCACATCACACTAATTGTGTTCCATAAGTGCCAAAACGCTTTTCTCTGAGCGAGTGGAGTGCTTTTTTGGACGTGGCACACATGTGCCATATATGGAGAAAATTTTTACCACAAAGCCTATAGGTTGCTTGAAATACATTATCACAGCGAGAGAAACACATTTTCTCATTTTAGCTGTAACTCCACAGCAGTGCTTCTCAGCCACATGAAACTGTGGCAGATAGAACGGGATGCGAAGCTGCGTCAGGCACACTTGGAATGAGCCTCCTGGCACCTTCCACAGGCTCACAATGACATGACGTATCATGCTTTGCTCATAATGTGTTGGAGAGTGAATAAAGTGCATTTCCGAACAATGGTTGTGTGTGCCAAGCAATAAAGCACATCACACTAAATGTGTTCCATAAGTGCCAAAACCCTAAACCTAAACCTAACCCTAACCCTTAACCTAACCCTCACCCTAACCCTAACCCTAACCCTAACCCTAACCCTAACCCTAACCAAAACCCTAACCCTCAACCTAATCCTAACCCTAACCCTAATCCTAACCCTTAACCTAACCCCAACGCTAACCCTAACCCTAACCCTAACCCTTTTTACATTTTTACCACAAAGCCTATAGGTTGCTTGAAATACATTATCACAGCGAGTGAAACACTTTTTCTCATTTTCGCTCTAACTCCACAGCAGTGCTTCTCAGCCACATGAAACTGTGGCAGATAGAACGGGATGCGAAGCTGCGTCAGGCACACTTGGAATGAGCCTCCTGGCACCTTCCGCTGGCTCACAATGACCCGCCGTATCATCCTTTGCTCACAATGTATTTGAGAGCGAATAAAGTGCTTTTTTGAACAACGGTTGTGTGAGCCAAGCAATAAAGCACATCACACTAAATGTGTTCCATAAGTGCCAAAACGCTTTTCTCTGAGCGAGTGGAGTGCTTTTTTGGACGTGGCACACATGTGCCATATATGGAGAAAATTTTTACCACAAAGCCTATAGGTTGCTTGAAATACATTATCACAGCGAGAGAAACACATTTTCTCATTTTAGCTGTAACTCCACAGCAGTGCTTCTCAGCCACACGAAACTGTTGCAGATAGAACGGGATGAGAAGCTGCGTCAGGCACACTTGGAATGAGCCTCCTGGAACCTTCCGCTGGTTTACAATGACGCGCCGTATCATCCTTTCCTCACAATGTATTTGAGAGCGAATAAAGTGCTTTTTTGAACAACGGTTGTGTGAGCCAAGCAATAAAGCACATCACACTAATTGTGTTCCATAAGTGCCAAAACGCTTTTCTCTGAGCGAGTGGAGTGCTTTTTTGGACGTGGCACACATGTGCCATATATGGAGAAAATTTTTACCACAAAGCCTATAGGTTGCTTGAAATACATTATCACAGCGAGAGAAACACATTTTCTCATTTTAGCTGTAACTCCACAGCAGTGCTTCTCAGCCACATGAAACTGTGGCAGATAGAACGGGATGCGAAGCTGCGTCAGGCACACTTGGAATGAGCCTCCTGGCACCTTCCACAGGCTCACAATGACATGACGTATCATGCTTTGCTCATAATGTGTTGGAGAGTGAATAAAGTGCATTTCCGAACAATGGTTGTGTGTGCCAAGCAATAAAGCACATCACACTAAATGTGTTCCATAAGTGCCAAAACCCTAAACCTAAACCTAACCCTAACCCTTAACCTAACCCTCACCCTAACCCTAACCCTAACCCTAACCCTAACCCTAACCCTAACCAAAACCCTAACCCTCAACCTAATCCTAACCCTAATCCTAACCCTTAACCTAACCCCAACCCCAACGCTAACCCTAACCCTAACCCTAACCCTTTTTACATTTTTACCACAAAGCCTATAGGTTGCTTGAAATACATTATCACAGCGAGTGAAACACTTTTTCTCATTTTCGCTCTAACTCCACAGCAGTGCTTCTCAGCCACATGAAACTGTGGCAGATAGAACTGGATGCGAAGCTGCGTCAGGCACACTTGGAATGAGCCTCCTGGCACCTTCCGCTGGCTCACAATGACCCGCCGTATCATCCTTTGCTCACAATGTATTTGAGAGCGAATAAAGTGCTTTTTTGAACAACGGTTGTGTGAGCCAAGCAATAAAGCACATCACACTAAATGTGTTCCATAAGTGCCAAAACGCTTTTCTCTGAGCGAGTGGAGTGCTTTTTTGGACGTGGCACACATGTGCCATATATGGAGAAAATTTTTACCACAAAGCCTATAGGTTGCTTGAAATACATTATCACAGCGAGAGAAACACGTTTTCTCATTTTAGCTGTAACTCCACAGCAGTGCTTCTCAGCCACACGAAACTGTTGCAGATAGAACGGGATGAGAAGCTGCGTCAGGCACACTTGGAATGAGCCTCCTGGCACCTTCCGCTGGTTTACAATGACGCGCCGTATCATCCTTTCCTCACAATGTATTTGAGAGCGAATAAAGTGCTTTTTTGAACAACGGTTGTGTGAGCCAAGCAATAAAGCACATCACACTAATTGTGTTCCATAAGTGCCAAAACGCTTTTCTCTGAGCGAGTGGAGTGCTTTTTTGGACGTGGCACACATGTGCCATATATGGAGAAAATTTTTACCACAAAGCCTATAGGTTGCTTGAAATACATTATCACAGCGAGAGAAACACATTTTCTCATTTTAGCTGTAACTCCACAGCAGTGCTTCTCAGCCACATGAAACTGTGGCAGATAGAACGGGATGCGAAGCTGCGTCAGGCACACTTGGAATGAGCCTCCTGGCACCTTCCACAGGCTCACAATGACATGACGTATCATGCTTTGCTCATAATGTGTTGGAGAGTGAATAAAGTGCATTTCCGAACAATGGTTGTGTGTGCCAAGCAATAAAGCACATCACACTAAATGTGTTCCATAAGTGCCAAAACCCTAAACCTAAACCTAACCCTAACCCTTAACCTAACCCTCACCCTAACCCTAACCCTAACCCTAACCCTAACCCTAACCCTAACCAAAACCCTAACCCTCAACCTAATCCTAACCCTAACCCTAATCCTAACCCTTAACCTAACCCCAACGCTAACCCTAACCCTAACCCTAACCCTTTTTACATTTTTACCACAAAGCCTATAGGTTGCTTGAAATACATTATCACAGCGAGTGAAACACTTTTTCTCATTTTCGCTCTAACTCCACAGCAGTGCTTCTCAGCCACATGAAACTGTGGCAGATAGAACGGGATGCGAAGCTGCGTCAGGCACACTTGGAATGAGCCTCCTGGCACCTTCCGCTGGCTCACAATGACCCGCCGTATCATCCTTTGCTCACAATGTATTTGAGAGCGAATAAAGTGCTTTTTTGAACAACGGTTGTGTGAGCCAAGCAATAAAGCACATCACACTAAATGTGTTCCATAAGTGCCAAAACGCTTTTCTCTGAGCGAGTGGAGTGCTTTTTTGGACGTGGCACACATGTGCCATATATGGAGAAAAATTTTACCACAAAGCCTATAGGTTGCTTGAAATACATTATCACAGCGAGAGAAACACATTTTCTCATTTTAGCTGTAACTCCACAGCAGTGCTTCTCAGCCACACGAAACTGTTGCAGATAGAACGGGATGAGAAGCTGCGTCAGGCACACTTGGAATGAGCCTCCTGGCACCTTCCGCTGGTTTACAATGACGCGCCGTATCATCCTTTCCTCACAATGTATTTGAGAGCGAATAAAGTGCTTTTTTGAACAACGGTTGTGTGAGCCAAGCAATAAAGCACATCACACTAATTGTGTTCCATAAGTGCCAAAACGCTTTTCTCTGAGCGAGTGGAGTGTTTTTTTGGACGTGGCACACATGTGCCATATATGGAGAAATTTTTTACCACAAAGCCTATAGGTTGCTTGAAATACATTATCACAGCGAGAGAAACACGTTTTCTCATTTTAGCTGTAACTCCACAGCAGTGCTTCTCAGCCACACGAAACCGTTGCAGATAGAACGGGATGAGAAGCTGCGTCAGGCACACTTGGAATGAGCCTCCTGGCACCTTCCGCTGGTTTACAATGACGCGCCGTAATATCCTTTGCTCACAATGTATTTGAGAGCGAATAAAGTGCTTTTTTGAACAACGGTTGTGTGAGCCAAGCAATAAAGCACATCACACTAATTGTGTTCCATAAGTGCCAAAACGCTTTTCTCTGAGCGAGTGGAGTGCTTTTTTGGACGTGGCACACAGTGCCATATATGGAGAAAAGTTTTACCACAAAGCCTATAGGTTGCTTGAAATACATTATCACAGCGAGAGAAACACATTTTCTCATTTTAGCTGTAACTCCACAGCAGTGCTTCTCAGCCACACGAAACTGTTGCAGATAGAACGGGATGAGGAGCTGCGTCAGGCACACTTGGAATGAGCCTCCTGGCACCTTCCGCTGGTTTACAATGACGCGCCGTATCATCCTTTCCTCACAATGTATTTGAGAGCGAATAAAGTGCTTTTTTGAACAACGGTTGTGTGAGCCAAGCAATAAAGCACATCACACTAATTGTGTTCCATAAGTGCCAAAACGCTTTTCTCTGAGCGAGTGGAGTGCTTTTTTGGACGTGGCACACATGTGCCATATATGGAGAAAATTTTTACCACAAAGCCTATAGGTTGCTTGAAATACATTATCACAGCGAGAGAAACACATTTTCTCATTTTAGCTGTAACTCCACAGCAGTGCTTCTCAGCCACACGAAACTGTTGCAGATAGAACGGAATGAGAAGCTGCGTCAGGCACACTTGGAATGAGCCTCCTGGCACCTTCCGCTGGTTTACAATGACGCGCCGTATCATCCTTTCCTCACAATGTATTTGAGAGCGAATAAAGTGCTTTTTTGAACAACGGTTGTGTGAGCCAAGCAATAAAGCACATCACACTAATTGTGTTCCATAAGTGCCAAAACGCTTTTCTCTGAGCGAGTGGAGTGTTTTTTTGGACGTGGCACACATGTGCCATATATGGAGAAATTTTTTACCACAAAGCCTATAGGTTGCTTGAAATACATTATCACAGCGAGAGAAACACGTTTTCTCATTTTAGCTGTAACTCCACAGCAGTGCTTCTCAGCCACACGAAACCGTTGCAGATAGAACGGGATGAGAAGCTGCGTCAGGCACACTTGGAATGAGCCTCCTGGCACCTTCCGCTGGTTTACAATGACGCGCCGTATCATCCTTTGCTCACAATGTATTTGAGAGCGAATAAAGTGCTTTTTTGAACAACGGTTGTGTGAGCCAAGCAATAAAGCACATCACACTAATTGTGTTCCATAAGTGCCAAAACGCTTTTCTCTGAGCGAGTGGAGTGCTTTTTTGGACGTGGCACACAGTGCCATATATGGAGAAAATTTTTACCACAAAGCCTAAAGGTTGCTTGAAATACATTATCACAGCGAGAGAAACACGTTTTCTCATTTTAGCTGTAACTCCACAGCAGTGCTTCTCAGCCACACAAAACTGTTGCAGATAGAACGGGATGAGAAGCTGCGTCAGGCACACTTGGAATGAGCCTCCTGGCACTTTCCGCTGGTTTACAATGACGCGCCGTATCATCCTTTGCTCACAATGTATTTCAGAGCGAATAAAGTGCTTTTTTGAACAACGGTTGTGTTGAGCCAAGCAATAAAGCACATCACACTAAATGTGTTCCATAAGTGCCAAATCGCTTTTCTCTGAGCGAGTGGAGTGCTTTTTTGGACGTGGCACACATGTGCCATATATGGAGAAAAGTTTTACCACAAAGCCTATAGGTTGCTTGAAATACATTATCACAGCGAGAGAAACACATTTTCTCATTTTAGCTGTAACTCCACAGCAATGCTTCTCAGCCACACGAAACTGTTGCAGATAGAACGGGATGAGAAGCTGCGTCAGGCACACTTGGAATGAGCCTCCTGGCCCCTTCCGCTGGTTTACAATGACGCGCCGTATCATCCTTTCCTCACAATGTATTTGAGAGCGAATAAAGTGCTTTTTTGAACAACGGTTGTGTGAGCCAAGCAATAAAGCACATCACACTAATTGTGTTCCATAAGTGCCAAAACGCTTTTCTCTGAGCGAGTGGAGTGCTTTTTTGGACGTGGCACACATGTGCCATATATGGAGAAAATTTTTACCACAAAGCCTATAGGTTGCTTGAAATACATTATCACAGCGAGAGAAACACATTTTCTCATTTTAGCTGTAACTCCACAGCAGTGCTTCTCAGCCACATGAAACTGTGGCAGATAGAACGGGATGCGAAGCTGCGTCAGGCACACTTGGAATGAGCCTCCTGGCACCTTCCACAGGCTCACAATGACATGACGTATCATGCTTTGCTCATAATGTGTTGGAGAGTGAATAAAGTGCATTTCCGAACAATGGTTGTGTGTGCCAAGCAATAAAGCACATCACACTAAATGTGTTCCATAAGTGCCAAAACCCTAAACCTAAACCTAACCCTAACCCTTAACCTAACCCTCACCCTAACCCTAACCCTAACCCTAACCCTAACCCTAACCCTAACCAAAACCCTAACCCTCAACCTAATCCTAACCCTAACCCTAATCCTAACCCTTAACCTAACCCCAACGCTAACCCTAACCCTAACCCTAACCCTTTTTACATTTTTACCACAAAGCCTATAGGTTGCTTGAAATACATTATCACAGCGAGTGAAACACTTTTTCTCATTTTCGCTCTAACTCCACAGCAGTGCTTCTCAGCCACATGAAACTGTGGCAGATAGAACGGGATGCGAAGCTGCGTCAGGCACACTTGGAATGAGCCTCCTGGCACCTTCCGCTGGCTCACAATGACCCGCCGTATCATCCTTTGCTCACAATGTATTTGAGAGCGAA
Organism: Doryrhamphus excisus; assembly: GCF_030265055.1. NCBI lineage: Eukaryota > Metazoa > Chordata > Actinopteri > Syngnathiformes > Syngnathidae > Doryrhamphus > Doryrhamphus excisus. The sequence goes on from NC_080471.1 coordinate 2,831,500, forward strand.
TAAAGTGCTTTTTTGAACAACGGTTGTGTGAGCCAAGCAATAAAGCACATCACACTAAATGTGTTCCATAAGTGCCAAAACGCTTTTCTCTGAGCGAGTGGAGTGCTTTTTTGGACGTGGCACACATGTGCCATATATGGAGAAAATTTTTACCACAAAGCCTATAGGTTGCTTGAAATACATTATCACAGCGAGAGAAACACGTTTTCTCATTTTAGCTGTAACTCCACAGCAGTGCTTCTCAGCCACACGAAACCGTTGCAGATAGAACGGGATGAGAAGCTGCGTCAGGCACACTTGGAATGAGCCTCCTGGCACCTTCCGCTGGTTTACAATGACGCGCCGTATCATCCTTTGCTCACAATGTATTTGAGAGCGAATAAAGTGCTTTTTTGAACAACGGTTGTGTGAGCCAAGCAATAAAGCACATCACACTAATTGTGTTCCATAAGTGCCAAAACGCTTTTCTCTGAGCGAGTGGAGTGCTTTTTTGGACGTGGCACACAGTGCCATATATGGAGAAAATTTTTACCACAAAGCCTAAAGGTTGCTTGAAATACATTATCACAGCGAGAGAAACACGTTTTCTCATTTTAGCTGTAACTCCACAGCAGTGCTTCTCAGCCACACAAAACTGTTGCAGATAGAACGGGATGAGAAGCTGCGTCAGGCACACTTGGAATGAGCCTCCTGGCACTTTCCGCTGGTTTACAATGACGCGCCGTATCATCCTTTGCTCACAATGTATTTCAGAGCGAATAAAGTGCTTTTTTGAACAACGGTTGTGTTGAGCCAAGCAATAAAGCACATCACACTAAATGTGTTCCATAAGTGCCAAATCGCTTTTCTCTGAGCGAGTGGAGTGCTTTTTTTGGACGTGGCACACATGTGCCATATATGGAGAAAAGTTTTACCACAAAGCCTATAGGTTGCTTGAAATACATTATCACAGCGAGAGAAACACATTTTCTCATTTTAGCTGTAACTCCACAGCAGTGCTTCTCAGCCACACGAAACTGTTGCAGATAGAACGGGATGAGAAGCTGCGTCAGGCACACTTGGAATGAGCCTCCTGGCACCTTCCGCTGGTTTACAATGACGCGCCGTATCATCCTTTGCTCACAATGTATTTGAGAGCGAATAAAGTGCTTTTTTGAACAACGGTTGTGTGACCCACATCACACTAAATGTGTTCCATAAGTGCCAAAACGCTTTTCTCTGAGCGAGTGGAGTGCTTTTTTGGACGTGGCACACATGTGCCATATATGGAGAAAATTTTTACCACAAAGCCTATAGGTTGCTTGAAATACATTATCACAGCGAGAGAAACACATTTTCTCATTTTAGCTGTAACTCCACAGCAGTGCTTCTCAGCCACACGAAACTGTTGCAGATAGAACGGAATGAGAAGCTGCGTCAGGCACACTTGGAATGAGCCTCCTGGCACCTTCCGCTGGTTTACAATGACGCGCCGTATCATCCTTTCCTCACAATGTATTTGAGAGCGAATAAAGTGCTTTTTTGAACAACGGTTGTGTGAGCCAAGCAATAAAGCACATCACACTAATTGTGTTCCATAAGTGCCAAAACGCTTTTCTCTGAGCGAGTGGAGTGTTTTTTTGGACGTGGCACACATGTGCCATATATGGAGAAATTTTTTACCACAAAGCCTATAGGTTGCTTGAAATACATTATCACAGCGAGAGAAACACGTTTTCTCATTTTAGCTGTAACTCCACAGCAGTGCTTCTCAGCCACACGAAACCGTTGCAGATAGAACGGGATGAGAAGCTGCGTCAGGCACACTTGGAATGAGCCTCCTGGCACCTTCCGCTGGTTTACAATGACGCGCCGTATCATCCTTTGCTCACAATGTATTTGAGAGCGAATAAAGTGCTTTTTTGAACAACGGTTGTGTGAGCCAAGCAATAAAGCACATCACACTAATTGTGTTCCATAAGTGCCAAAACGCTTTTCTCTGAGCGAGTGGAGTGCTTTTTTGGACGTGGCACACAGTGCCATATATGGAGAAAATTTTTACCACAAAGCCTAAAGGTTGCTTGAAATACATTATCACAGCGAGAGAAACACGTTTTCTCATTTTAGCTGTAACTCCACAGCAGTGCTTCTCAGCCACACAAAACTGTTGCAGATAGAACGGGATGAGAAGCTGCGTCAGGCACACTTGGAATGAGCCTCCTGGCACTTTCCGCTGGTTTACAATGACGCGCCGTATCATCCTTTGCTCACAATGTATTTCAGAGCGAATAAAGTGCTTTTTTGAACAACGGTTGTGTTGAGCCAAGCAATAAAGCACATCACACTAAATGTGTTCCATAAGTGCCAAATCGCTTTTCTCTGAGCGAGTGGAGTGCTTTTTTGGACGTGGCACACATGTGCCATATATGGAGAAAAGTTTTACCACAAAGCCTATAGGTTGCTTGAAATACATTATCACAGCGAGAGAAACACATTTTCTCATTTTAGCTGTAACTCCACAGCAATGCTTCTCAGCCACACGAAACTGTTGCAGATAGAACGGGATGAGAAGCTGCGTCAGGCACACTTGGAATGAGCCTCCTGGCCCCTTCCGCTGGTTTACAATGACGCGCCGTATCATCCTTTCCTCACAATGTATTTGAGAGCGAATAAAGTGCTTTTTTGAACAACGGTTGTGTGAGCCAAGCAATAAAGCACATCACACTAATTGTGTTCCATAAGTGCCAAAACGCTTTTCTCTGAGCGAGTGGAGTGCTTTTTTGGACGTGGCACACATGTGCCATATATGGAGAAAATTTTTACCACAAAGCCTATAGGTTGCTTGAAATACATTATCACAGCGAGAGAAACACATTTTCTCATTTTAGCTGTAACTCCACAGCAGTGCTTCTCAGCCACATGAAACTGTGGCAGATAGAACGGGATGCGAAGCTGCGTCAGGCACACTTGGAATGAGCCTCCTGGCACCTTCCACAGGCTCACAATGACATGACGTATCATGCTTTGCTCATAATGTGTTGGAGAGTGAATAAAGTGCATTTCCGAACAATGGTTGTGTGTGCCAAGCAATAAAGCACATCACACTAAATGTGTTCCATAAGTGCCAAAACCCTAAACCTAAACCTAACCCTAACCCTTAACCTAACCCTCACCCTAACCCTAACCCTAACCCTAACCCTAACCCTAACCCTAACCAAAACCCTAACCCTCAACCTAATCCTAACCCTAACCCTAATCCTAACCCTTAACCTAACCCCAACGCTAACCCTAACCCTAACCCTAACCCTTTTTACATTTTTACCACAAAGCCTATAGGTTGCTTGAAATACATTATCACAGCGAGTGAAACACTTTTTCTCATTTTCGCTCTAACTCCACAGCAGTGCTTCTCAGCCACATGAAACTGTGGCAGATAGAACGGGATGCGAAGCTGCGTCAGGCACACTTGGAATGAGCCTCCTGGCACCTTCCGCTGGCTCACAATGACCCGCCGTATCATCCTTTGCTCACAATGTATTTGAGAGCGAATAAAGTGCTTTTTTGAACAACGGTTGTGTGAGCCAAGCAATAAAGCACATCACACTAAATGTGTTCCATAAGTGCCAAAACGCTTTTCTCTGAGCGAGTGGAGTGCTTTTTTGGACGTGGCACACATGTGCCATATATGGAGAAAATTTTTACCACAAAGCCTATAGGTTGCTTGAAATACATTATCACAGCGAGAGAAACACGTTTTCTCATTTTAGCTGTAACTCCACAGCAGTGCTTCTCAGCCACACGAAACCGTTGCAGATAGAACGGGATGAGAAGCTGCGTCAGGCACACTTGGAATGAGCCTCCTGGCACCTTCCGCTGGTTTACAATGACGCGCCGTATCATCCTTTGCTCACAATGTATTTGAGAGCGAATAAAGTGCTTTTTTGAACAACGGTTGTGTGAGCCAAGCAATAAAGCACATCACACTAATTGTGTTCCATAAGTGCCAAAACGCTTTTCTCTGAGCGAGTGGAGTGCTTTTTTGGACGTGGCACACAGTGCCATATATGGAGAAAATTTTTACCACAAAGCCTAAAGGTTGCTTGAAATACATTATCACAGCGAGAGAAACACGTTTTCTCATTTTAGCTGTAACTCCACAGCAGTGCTTCTCAGCCACACAAAACTGTTGCAGATAGAACGGGATGAGAAGCTGCGTCAGGCACACTTGGAATGAGCCTCCTGGCACTTTCCGCTGGTTTACAATGACGCGCCGTATCATCCTTTGCTCACAATGTATTTCAGAGCGAATAAAGTGCTTTTTTGAACAACGGTTGTGTTGAGCCAAGCAATAAAGCACATCACACTAAATGTGTTCCATAAGTGCCAAATCGCTTTTCTCTGAGCGAGTGGAGTGCTTTTTTTGGACGTGGCACACATGTGCCATATATGGAGAAAAGTTTTACCACAAAGCCTATAGGTTGCTTGAAATACATTATCACAGCGAGAGAAACACATTTTCTCATTTTAGCTGTAACTCCACAGCAGTGCTTCTCAGCCACACGAAACCGTTGCAGATAGAACGGGATGAGAAGCTGCGTCAGGCACACTGGGAATGAGCCTCCTGGCACCTTCCGCTGGTTTACAATGACGCGCCGTATCATCCTTTCCTCACAATGTATTTGAGAGCGAATAAAGTGCTTTTTTGAACAACGGTTGTGTGAGCCAAGCAATAAAGCACATCACACTAATTGTGTTCCATAAGTGCCAAAACGCTTTTCTCTGAGCGAGTGGAGTGCTTTTTTGGACGTGGCACACATGTGCCATATATGGAGAAAATTTTTACCACAAAGCCTATAGGTTGCTTGAAATACATTATCACAGCGAGAGAAACACGTTTTCTCATTTTAGCTGTAACTCCACAGCAGTGCTTCTCAGCCACACGAAACCGTTGCAGATAGAACGGGATGAGAAGCTGCGTCAGGCACACTTGGAATGAGCCTCCTGGCACCTTCCGCTGGTTTACAATGACGCGCCGTATCATCCTTTGCTCACAATGTATTTGAGAGCGAATAAAGTGCTTTTTTGAACAACGGTTGTGTGACCCACATCACACTAAATGTGTTCCATAAGTGCCAAAACGCTTTTCTCTGAGCGAGTGGAGTGCTTTTTTGGACGTGGCACACATGTGCCATATATGGAGAAAATTTTTACCACAAAGCCTATAGGTTGCTTGAAATACATTATCACAGCGAGAGAAACACATTTTCTCATTTTAGCTGTAACTCCACAGCAGTGCTTCTCAGCCACACGAAACTGTTGCAGATAGAACGGGATGAGAAGCTGCGTCAGGCACACTTGGAATGAGCCTCCTGGCACCTTCCGCTGGTTTACAATGACGCGCCGTATCATCCTTTGCTCACAATGTATTTGAGAGCGAATAAAGTGCTTTTTTGAACAACGGTTGTGTGAGCCAAGCAATAAAGCACATCACACTAAATGTGTTCCATAAGTGCCAAAACGCTTTTCTCTGAGCGAGTGGAGTGCTTTTTTGGACGTGGCACACATGTGCCATATATGGAGAAAATTTTTACCACAAAGCCTATAGGTTGCTTGAAATACATTATCACAGCGAGAGAAACACATTTTCTCATTTTAGCTGTAACTCCACAGCAGTGCTTCTCAGCCACACGAAACCGTTGCAGATAGAACGGGATGAGAAGCTGCGTCAGGCACACTTGGAATGAGCCTCCTGGCACCTTCCGCTGGTTTACAATGACGCGCCGTATCATCCTTTCCTCACAATGTATTTGAGAGCGAATAAAGTGCTTTTTTGAACAACGGTTGTGTGAGCCAAGCAATAAAGCACATCACACTAATTGTGTTCCATAAGTGCCAAAACGCTTTTCTCTGAGCGAGTGGAGTGCTTTTTTGGACGTGGCACACATGTGCCATATATGGAGAAAATTTTTACCACAAAGCCTATAGGTTGCTTGAAATACATTATCACAGCGAGAGAAACACATTTTCTCATTTTAGCTGTAACTCCACAGCAGTGCTTCTCAGCCACACGAAACTGTTGCAGATAGAACGGGATGAGAAGCTGCGTCAGGCACACTTGGAATGAGCCTCCTGGCACCTTCCGCTGGTTTACAATGACGCGCCGTATCATCCTTTGCTCACAATGTATTAGAGAGCGAATAAAGTGCTTTTTTGAACAACGGTTGTGTGACCCACATCACACTAAATGTGTTCCATAAGTGCCAAAACGCTTTTCTCTGAGCGAGTGGAGTGCTTTTTTGGACATGGCACACATGTGCCATATATGGAGAAAATTTTTACCACAAAGCCTATAGGTTGCTTGAAATACATTATCACAGCGAGAGAAACACATTTTCTCATTTTAGCTGTAACTCCACAGCAGTGCTTCTCAGCCACACGAAACTGTTGCAGATAGAACGGGATGAGAAGCTGCGTCAGGCACACTTGGAATGAGCCTCCTGGCACCTTCCGCTGGTTTACAATGACGCGCCGTATCATCCTTTGCTCACAATGTATTTGAGAGCGAATAAAGTGCTTTTTTGAACAACGGTTGTGTGAGCCAAGCAATAAAGCACATCACACTAATTGTGTTCCATAAGTGCCAAAACGCTTTTCTCTGAGCGAGTGGAGTGCTTTTTTGGACGTGGCACACATGTGCCATATATGGAGAAAATTTTTACCACAAAGCCTATAGGTTGCTTGAAATACATTATCACAGCGAGAGAAACACATTTTCTCATTTTAGCTGTAACTCCACAGCAGTGCTTCTCAGCCACACGAAACTGTTGCAGATAGAACGGGATGAGAAGCTGCGTCAGGCACACTTGGAATGAGCCTCCTGGCACCTTCCGCTGGTTTACAATGACGCGCCGTATCATCCTTTGCTCACAATGTATTTGAGAGCGAATAAAGTGCTTTTTTGAACAACGGTTGTTGAGCCAAGCAATAAAGCACATCACACTAAATGTGTTCCATAAGTGCCAAAACGCTTTTCTCTGAGCGAGTGGAGTGCTTTTTTGGACGTGGCACACATGTGCCATATATGGAGAAAATTTTTACCACAAAGCCTATAGGTTGCTTGAAATACATTATCACAGCGAGAGAAACACATTTTCTCATTTTAGCTGTAACTCCACAGCAGTGCTTCTCAGCCACATGAAACTGTGGCAGATAGAACGGGATGCGAAGCTGCGTCAGGCACACTTGGAATGAGCCTCCTGGCACCTTCCACAGGCTCACAATGACATGACGTATCATGCTTTGCTCATAATGTGTTGGAGAGTGAATAAAGTGCATTTCCGAACAATGGTTGTGTGTGCCAAGCAATAAAGCACATCACACTAAATGTGTTCCATAAGTGCCAAAACCCTAAACCTAAACCTAACCCTAACCCTTAACCTAACCCTCACCCTAACCCTAACCCTAACCCTAACCCTAACCCTAACCCTAACCAAAACCCTAACCCTCAACCTAATCCTAACCCTAACCCTAATCCTAACCCTTAACCTAACCCCAACGCTAACCCTAACCCTAACCCTAACCCTTTTTACATTTTTACCACAAAGCCTATAGGTTGCTTGAAATACATTATCACAGCGAGTGAAACACTTTTTCTCATTTTCGCTCTAACTCCACAGCAGTGCTTCTCAGCCACATGAAACTGTGGCAGATAGAACTGGATGCGAAGCTGCGTCAGGCACACTTGGAATGAGCCTCCTGGCACCTTCCGCTGGCTCACAATGACCCGCCGTATCATCCTTTGCTCACAATGTATTTGAGAGCGAATAAAGTGCTTTTTTGAACAACGGTTGTGTGAGCCAAGCAATAAAGCACATCACACTAAATGTGTTCCATAAGTGCCAAAACGCTTTTCTCTGAGCGAGTGGAGTGCTTTTTTGGACGTGGCACACATGTGCCATATATGGAGAAAATTTTTACCACAAAGCCTATAGGTTGCTTGAAATACATTATCACAGCGAGAGAAACACATTTTCTCATTTTAGCTGTAACTCCACAGCAGTGCTTCTCAGCCACACGAAACTGTTGCAGATAGAACGGGATGAGAAGCTGCGTCAGGCACACTTGGAATGAGCCTCCTGGCACCTTCCGCTGGTTTACAATGACGCGCCGTATCATCCTTTCCTCACAATGTATTTGAGAGCGAATAAAGTGCTTTTTTGAACAACGGTTGTGTGAGCCAAGCAATAAAGCACATCACACTAATTGTGTTCCATAAGTGCCAAAACGCTTTTCTCTGAGCGAGTGGAGTGTTTTTTTGGACGTGGCACACATGTGCCATATATGGAGAAATTTTTTACCACAAAGCCTATAGGTTGCTTGAAATACATTATCACAGCGAGAGAAACACGTTTTCTCATTTTAGCTGTAACTCCACAGCAGTGCTTCTCAGCCACACGAAACCGTTGCAGATAGAACGGGATGAGAAGCTGCGTCAGGCACACTTGGAATGAGCCTCCTGGCACCTTCCGCTGGTTTACAATGACGCGCCGTATCATCCTTTGCTCACAATGTATTTGAGAGCGAATAAAGTGCTTTTTTGAACAACGGTTGTGTGAGCCAAGCAATAAAGCACATCACACTAATTGTGTTCCATAAGTGCCAAAACGCTTTTCTCTGAGCGAGTGGAGTGCTTTTTTGGACGTGGCACACAGTGCCATATATGTGTGGCAAGTGGGAGGGATTAAAACACTAATTCTGACTGAAGACCAATACCAACAACGCCACCTGGGGGATTTCGCCCCAGGAAATAGTTTAGCTTAGGCTAACACAGGCTCAAAATTACCACAGGGCAAGAGACAGGGTATAGAAAAATATAACAATTCTTTATTGCGATGACGATATTAAAAAAAAAACATCAGCTGTGGGTCATGTTCCTACTTTGACCTGTAGGTGGCACTAAAAGGGAACAGGGCTGGGACTTACCGTGGCGGCCCGAACTCAAAATCATGAAGGGAGGAAGAAACTAAAACACCCGTGACACCACACACACGCAGATCTGTGAGGAAAAACCCACCACCAGGATTGGGTCGCCACCTTGAGCCCGCAGCACCTGTCCACAAAAGAAAATGCTTAAAACAGGCCACAATGCTTCGTACAGCTGTCTATAAAAAGAACACCCACACACGCAGGCACATGATCAAATAAGGAAATAAACAGAATGAACAGTATTAACGGAACACAATTGAAATATATTACACCAAAAATATAATACACAAAAACAGAAAAGAAAGAATTTAATCACAACTAATTAAACCTAAAGTTAAAGAAAATAACGGCGATGGGTGGACTCAAACCAGGAAATAAGTAAAACAAAACCCAATTTACAAAAAGAGGCAGAGCCAAAACAGCAGCGCAGTTCAGGAGCTGTAGCGGTGGAGATAATGCAACTTGGCCACCACCAGCGCAGCACCACAGAAGCCAATGGAGAAAGGCTGCAGCAGAAAGCTCCACAGTCAGTCAGGAGCACAAAATAAAACAAGAAAAGAATAAGGCGGACATCGCCGACTTACCTACGGGAAACACGACCACACTCAGAATGGCCCCCAGCAGGGCAACCTGACTCCACAGAACCAGCAGCCCGCCTCACTGCATCGAGAGGGAGATCGTGTCACCATTGTGTCATTTTTGGCACCTTACACGAATAAAGAGCCTTACGGCATGCTACCTGTGCGCTGCGGGGGAGGAAATTCGTGCCTCGATGCCAGCCACACACAAAATTCCAGCGGCGGAGCCTGATCCCGCACCACCACAATCCCACGCTGTTGCCAGAACGCACACCTCGCTGGTAAAGCACGCCAACGGCACTTTCGCCGAACACGCCACCGGCTCATCCACCCCGGCACACGCCACGCCACGCCACACCACACCACAGCCGCCACGAGGAGCCGCGGATCCAGAAGGAGAGAAAGAGGGGAGGCGTCCGAGATCCAGCCCCACTATATATAGTTGCGTAGTCCCGCCCATCAATCAGACTAACCAGAGTAAAACAGGTGCTGTGCCCACAGTGGGAGGGTGCGCACAGCCCTTCTGCCACATCTACCCCCGCTCTTTGTATCGTCGACCCGACGATAAACAGAAAACCGGCAGCTAACACCAAGGTCTAAAAACTGCTGTTTGGGAGCTAGACACAGGGTCTTGTGGTCTGTCAGTCGCATGGTGTGAAGGACCAGCTGGCCAAGGAAGATGATGGACATTTCGGTGACGGCCAGCAGTAGCACGAACAGTTCGTCGCAGGGACTGCTGACTAGTACCTGGCTGGTCGTGGTGGGGCAGCAAGGAAGCTGGAGAGGAGGAACCCCCATAAGCCGAAGGAATCACTGCACTGGGTCCGGCCCCTGCAGATGACGTAACTAGGACAGGTGAAGGCTGCAAGATTTCAGAAGTCACAGAATGTGGTGGTGCAGGGGTCTCAGACACCAAAAACCAGAACTCACTGTCAGTGGAATCATCTGCTGAGGCTGCCATGGAAGGCTGATGAGAGGGTGACGCTGGACTAGAAAGAGCTACAGCCTCAGATGGGACTACAGCCTTAAGCATGTCCCGATGCACATTCCTGGCCTTATGCAACTCATCCACTGGGGCCACGGTGTAAACTGCTCCACCACTTGCAGGGGCCCTCACAACCTGGTGGACCACTGAGCTCCAGAAGTCTCGAATCTTGTGTCGCCCTCTGGCGCCATGGTCCCTCAAGTACACAAGCTGACCCACAGGAAGAGGCGCAACTTTGACTCGCTGGTCATGCCTCACCTTCCGTCTGTCAGCTGCAGCCATCAGTCGCTCTCGAGCTCCCTCAAATGCCACTTGAAGTCTAGCCTGATGTTCAGAAACCCAGTCCTGTACCTTGCCAGGCACAGGTTCCCGGACCCGCCCCAGCAGAAAATCCACCGGCAGTCGAGGCTCTTGTCCGAACATCAAATAAAACGGTGACTCACCGGTGCCCTGGTGTGGAGTGGTGTTATAACAAAAGAGCACCTGAGGTAGACAGGAGGCCCAGTCCTGTTTTCGGGAGGTTGGAAGAGTACGCAGGAGGTTATGGAGAGTTCGATTAAACCGCTCGCATTGACCGTTTCCTGCCGGATGGTAAGGGGTGGTATGAGACTTTGCGACACCATACAAGGAACAGAGCTGGGAAATCAACGAGCCCTCAAAACTCCTACCTTGGTCTGAATGGATGCGACTTGGAACGCCAAACTTATAAAACCATTCAGACACCAAAACCTGGGCCACAGTTGAAGCCCGTTGGTCACGAGTGGGAACAGCCACCGTGAACTTACTGAACACATCAGTTAAAACCAAGACATTTTCAAACCCATTACGGGATGGCTCGAGCAGCGTGAAGTCCATGGCCAGGATCTCATTAGGCTGCGAGGCAAGCAGATGGCCCATATAACTATGTGGCACCTGCCCTGAGTCCTTAGCGACTTGGCAGCGTGCACATTTCTGAACCCAGTTCTTGATGTCTGAAGACATCCCTGGCCAATAACACCGCTGTCGGATCAACTCTGTAGTCCTCTCTATGCCTTGATGGCCATGCTCCTGATGGAGCTGACGAAGAGTCTCTTGCTGGAGCGCCACAGGCAAGAGAAGTTGGAGAAACTGTTCTCCACCATCTGGCCGAAAGATCCGACGAAAAAGGACGCCATCCTCCTCTACCAGGCGGTCCCACTGGCGTAGGAGGGCCATGACGGGTTTTGAGAGCCGCTGTCTCTCACTGGAGGTGGGGAGGGACCCCCTGCGCCAAAAGACCAACACCTTCTTTAAGAGAGGGTCATCTTCCTGCATCAAAGAGAGGTCTGATGCAGAGTGGGATGGAAGAACACTGACCAGAGACTGACGAGCTTCCACAGGACCATGACGTGGGCTCTGATGAATGCCGCTGGGGACCGATGTGCCAGGCAGGGGCGGGGCAGATAGTTCACAAGCAGGTAGATATTGCCTCGACAGTGCGTCTGCATTCTTGTTGCTGCGGCCTGAACGATACTTGATTTCAAAATCAAAGGCAGAAAGCTCAGCAGCCCACCTATGCTCTGTAGCTCCGAGTTTGGCTGACTTGAGATGGCTCAATGGGCTATTGTCAGTGTACACGATGAACTTGTGTCCTAATAAATACTCCCGGAACTTCTCTGTCACAGCCCATTTGAGTGCAAGAAATTCCAGCTTCATAGAGCTGTAGTTAGACATATTGCGCTCAGTGGGCCGGAGGCCCCTGCTGGCATAAGCTACTGGTCTCACACCATCATCTGTCTGCTGAGAGAGCACGGCACCGAGCCCACTATGGCTCGCGTCGATCTCAAGGATGGAGGGGCGCGAAAAATCAGCATAAGCCAGCACTGGGGCAGAGACCAGCTTGGACTTCAATGCCCTAAATCCCCCCTCACATTGAGATGTCCATGCGGCTTCCAGACCCTGACTGGACCCCTTCCTTGACTTGGTGCCTATAAGGTCAGCCACTAACTGGTGCAAGGGCTTAGCCAGCTTGGCAAAACCCTCAACGAACCGCCGATAATAACTGGCGAACCCCAAAAAGGAGCGAAGCTCGGAGACATGACGGGGCCGCTGCCAGTTAGCCACAGCCTCAACCTTCTTGGGATCGGTAGAAACCCCCTGGTTTGAAATGACATGTCCCAAGTAAGCCACCTGCTGTTGGAAAAAAGCGCACTTGTCCACTTTGGCCTTTAAGCCTTCCTTCTGAAGGCGACCCAGCACCATCTCCAGCCGCTGCAGATGTTGAGCAACAGATGATGAGAAAACAATGATGTCATCAAGATACAGCAGCAGGGATTGACCCTGCTGATCGCCAAACATCCTCTGCATCAGCCGCTGGAAGGTGCTGGGAGCATTACAGAGGCCGAAGGGCATGCGATTAAATTCAAAAAGGCCAAAGGGTGTGCAAAAGGCGGTCTTGGGACGATCCTGCTCGGCCACTGGCACCTGATGGTACCCGCTGGCCAGATCGATGGTAGAAAACCAGCGGGCCCCAGAAAGGGCATCCAAACTTTCCTCAATGCGAGGCAGCGGGAAAGCATCCTTTCTGGTCTTGCTGTTGAGGAGGCGGTAATCCACGCACAACCGCAAACTCCCATCCTTCTTTCTCACCAACACAATGGGCGATGCATATGGACTACTGCTCTCCCGAATTACCTGTGACTCGAGCAGCTGGTTGATATGTGCCCTCACCGCCTCATACTCTGAGGGAGGGATACGCCGATACCTCTGTCGGACCGGTACATCATCAAGCAGAGGTATATCATGCGAGAGGAGGTTTGTGCACCCCAAATCCCCCTCTTGAGCTGCAAAAACTGAGCTGTACTTATACAACAATGACCTTACGTTGATCTGTTCCCGCTCAGTTAATGCAGACAGGTCCAGCGACCCCACCCCATCGATGACTGGAGTAACAGTCTGAGAAGACACAGATGCATTGGAAGATCCCACCTCGGTCACTCCTGCAGGCAGACTGACAACCTGGGCAACACTCAAAGCACCAAGGCTTGTTCTGGGGTACAGCAGCACCTCAGTTGTCCCCACATTAACAACTGGGACATACACCGTGCCCCGAACCACCTTTAACAGGCATGGAGAAGCCATCAAGCCTGCTGGCAGACCAGACTCAGGAGGCTCGAACAGAGCACTCTGACCAGCAAACTGTTCTGGGCATGTTGCGGCAACTAGTTTCATGACGCCACCAGGTATGCGCACCACCCGCTTGCCTCGCGCTCTCACTGTGCCAGCGAGTCCCGTTGCAACCTGGGTCTCGGACTGATGGCACTTCTGTAAAGCTGCCACGACAACACCAGGTGCCCCTGACACGGAGGGGGACTCGAACAAAGAAGGTCCAAACACACCAAAGAGTTCTCGATAGCATCTTCGGATGATGTTCATCCCCAGGATTCCAGGAGCAGAAGATTCAGCACCAGGGGGGTCTTTCACAACAAGAATCCCACAGCCGGGTATCACCTTACCACACAATTCCACGTCCAACTCTAAATAGCCAATGTACGGGATGGCTAAACCATTAGCCGCACGCAGCTGCAACCAATTGCAAGAGCGAAGACGGTCGTGGCCCCAGGGTTCAAACTGTGCCAAGAAGAAACTTTCTGTAATGGTGGACACCATGGAACCAGTGTCCACCAAACACTTCACACTAGCTCCCCCAATGGAAACAGTAATGTGTGGACAAGAAGCAATCAGGTCAGCTGCCAAATCCGGCTGTGAGCCTGTAGGTTCCCCAACTGAGCTTTGGCTCAACAGCTCAGCAGGCTTCAGTTTCCCGACTGCTGAGAAGAATGAGAAGGCAGTGCAGCATTTCGATCGAAATCTGTAGAGGAGTTAGCACGCCTACGAGGGTGAGCACGCTCACGGTCACACTCTCGAGCAAAATGACCGGGCTGCAAGCACTTCCTGCAAACTACAGACCGAGACACAGGGCCTGGCAAGGGAGGTGCCCGCAAAGAAGCTACTGTCTGGGCCAAGTGATTTAACTGTTCCTGCTGACGCTTTAAGAGGTCCATTACTTCACTCAAGCCTGGTCCTTGAGGAGCAACCTGAGAAGCTGGTTGACGATGACCCTGCACCCCATATTGGAGGCCATAAGCTACTGGCAGTGAAGAGCTACGACCTCTAGCGCCACCTAGAAGGCCCTCCCTCTCCCATCGAATTGCCTCACTCCGCAGCTCCAACAAGGTGATGGTGGGTTTGCGACGTACCAACTGCTTCAGTTCCCGACGGAGGGAGCTATCAAGGACATGCTCTGTAAACTGATCTCTAAGAAGAACGCCTGCATTAGGCATTCTATCAGGCGCATGTTGCTCAACCTGTGCCATTAAAGCCATGAGGGCTAAAGAGAACTCCTGCAAAGTCTCACCTTCCTGTTGATGCCGAGAAAAGAAGGCCTGCTGCAGGGTGACGTAAGACTGACTGCACCCATACAGCTCCTTTAAAATAGCCAGGACCCGAGCTGGGTCTCTGCGCTCTTCATTGGAGCGAAACTTGATCTCCTCTTTTGCCTCTCCCTCCAAATGATCAAAAAGAAACGATGCTTGGTCAGTAGCAGAAAGGTGGCGAGCGCGTACACATGCCTGAACTTCCTCCACCCACTCAACAATCCCTATGCCTGTCTTACCATTGAAAATGGGACACTTACGGTCTCTCGGAATCACAACCAACCTCTCTGAAACAGCACCTGTTGCCGGAGCAGAAGAGCCCGAAGAAGCCCCACTGGAGGCCCCCGGAGAGGCCGCACACTCCCGACGGAGTCGCTCGTTGTCCGCCTTAAGCTGCAAAACCAACTCTTTGAGCTGCTGCATTTCCTCCTCCATCATCACCCGAAAAACAGATGCACAGGATAATTAAAGTTGAGCTTGGGAATAACGCTGCTGTTCTGGCTCTATGACTGCACAAATAATCACCAATAAAAAAAACAAGAGGTAAACCACATTAATAAAAAGAAAAGGAAAAGAAAAAAAACAACCAAGTCTCTGCCCTTTTAACTGTGGTATCCTGCCGACAACGCCAAGTATGTGGCAAGTGGGAGGGATTAAAACACTAATTCTGACTGAAGACCAATACCAACAACGCCACCTGGGGGATTTCGCCCCAGGAAATAGTTTAGCTTAGGCTAACACAGGCTCAAAATTACCACAGGGCAAGAGACAGGGTATAGAAAAATATAACAATTCTTTATTGCGATGACGATATTAAAAAAAAAACATCAGCTGTGGGTCATGTTCCTACTTTGACCTGTAGGTGGCACTAAAAGGGAACAGGGCTGGGACTTACCGTGGCGGCCCGAACTCAAAATCATGAAGGGAGGAAGAAACTAAAACACCCGTGACACCACACACACGCAGATCTGTGAGGAAAAACCCACCACCAGGATTGGGTCGCCACCTTGAGCCCGCAGCACCTGTCCACAAAAGAAAATGCTTAAAACAGGCCACAATGCTTCGTACAGCTGTCTATAAAAAGAACACCCACACACGCAGGCACATGATCAAATAAGGAAATAAACAGAATGAACAGTATTAACGGAACACAATTGAAATATATTACACCAAAAATATAATACACAAAAACAGAAAAGAAAGAATTTAATCACAACTAATTAAACCTAAAGTTAAAGAAAATAACGGCGATGGGTGGACTCAAACCAGGAAATAAGTAAAACAAAACCCAATTTACAAAAAGAGGCAGAGCCAAAACAGCAGCGCAGTTCAGGAGCTGTAGCGGTGGAGATAATGCAACTTGGCCACCACCAGCGCAGCACCACAGAAGCCAATGGAGAAAGGCTGCAGCAGAAAGCTCCACAGTCAGTCAGGAGCACAAAATAAAACAAGAAAAGAATAAGGCGGACATCGCCGACTTACCTACGGGAAACACGACCACACTCAGAATGGCCCCCAGCAGGGCAACCTGACTCCACAGAACCAGCAGCCCGCCTCACTGCATCGAGAGGGAGATCGTGTCACCATTGTGTCATTTTTGGCACCTTACACGAATAAAGAGCCTTACGGCATGCTACCTGTGCGCTGCGGGGGAGGAAATTCGTGCCTCGATGCCAGCCACACACAAAATTCCAGCGGCGGAGCCTGATCCCGCACCACCACAATCCCACGCTGTTGCCAGAACGCACACCTCGCTGGTAAAGCACGCCAACGGCACTTTCGCCGAACACGCCACCGGCTCATCCACCCCGGCACACGCCACGCCACGCCACACCACACCACAGCCGCCACGAGGAGCCGCGGATCCAGAAGGAGAGAAAGAGGGGAGGCGTCCGAGATCCAGCCCCACTATATATAGTTGCGTAGTCCCGCCCATCAATCAGACTAACCAGAGTAAAACAGGTGCTGTGCCCACAGTGGGAGGGTGCGCACAGCCCTTCTGCCACATATGGAGAAAAGTTTTACCACAAAGCCTATAGGTTGCTTGAAATACATTATCACAGCGAGAGAAACACATTTTCTCATTTTAGCTGTAACTCCACAGCAGTGCTTCTCAGCCACACAAAACTGTTGCAGATAGAACGGAATGAGAAGCTGCGTCAGGCACACTTGGAATGAGCCTCCTGGCACCTTCCGCTGGTTTACAATGACGCGCCGTATCATCCTTTCCTCACAATGTATTTGAGAGCGAATAAAGTGCTTTTTTGAACAACGGTTGTGTGAGCCAAGCAATAAAGCACATCACACTAATTGTGTTCCATAAGTGCCAAATCGCTTTTCTCTGAGCGAGTGGAGTGCTTTTTTGGACGTGGCACACATGTGCCATATATGGAGAAAAGTTTTACCACAAAGCCTATAGGTTGCTTGAAATACATTATCACAGCGAGAGAAACACATTTTCTCATTTTAGCTGTAACTCCACAGCAGTGCTTCTCAGCCACACGAAACTGTTGCAGATAGAACGGGATGAGAAGCTGCGTCAGGCACACTTGGAATGAGCCTCCTGGCCCCTTCCGCTGGTTTACAATGACGCGCCGTATCATCCTTTCCTCACAATGTATTTGAGAGCGAATAAAGTGCTTTTTTGAACAACGGTTGTGTGAGCCAAGCAATAAAGCACATCACACTAATTGTGTTCCATAAGTGCCAAAACGCTTTTCTCTGAGCGAGTGGAGTGCTTTTTTGGACGTGGCACACATGTGCCATATATGGAGAAAATTTTTACCACAAAGCCTATAGGTTGCTTGAAATACATTATCACAGCGAGAGAAACACATTTTCTCATTTTAGCTGTAACTCCACAGCAGTGCTTCTCAGCCACACGAAACTGTTGCAGATAGAACGGGATGAGAAGCTGCGTCAGGCACACTTGGAATGAGCCTCCTGGCACCTTCCGCTGGTTTACAATGACGCGCCGTATCATCCTTTGCTCACAATGTATTTGAGAGCGAATAAAGTGCTTTTTTGAACAACGGTTGTGTGATCCACATCACACTAAATGTGTTCCATAAGTGCCAAAACGCTTTTCTCTGAGCGAGTGGAGTGCTTTTTTGGACGTGGCACACATGTGCCATATATAGAGAAAATTTTTACCACAAAGCCTATAGGTTGCTTGAAATACATTATCACAGCGAGAGAAACACATTTTCTCATTTTAGCTATAACTCCACAGCAGTGCTTCTCAGCCACACGAAACTGTTGCAGATAGAACGGGATGAGAAGCTGCGTCAGGCACACTTGGAATGAGCCTCCTGGCACCTTCCGCTGGTTTACAATGACGCGCCGTATCATCCTTTGCTCACAATGTATTTGAGAGCGAATAAAGTGCTTTTTTGAACAACGGTTGTGTGAGCCAAGCAATAAAGCACATCACACTAATTGTGTTCCATAAGTGCCAAAACGCTTTTCTCTGAGCGAGTGGAGTGCTTTTTTGGACGTGGCACACAGTGCCATATATGGAGAAAATTTTTACCACAAAGCCTAAAGGTTGCTTGAAATACATTATCACAGCGAGAGAAACACGTTTTCTCATTTTAGCTGTAACTCCACAGCAGTGCTTCTCAGCCACACGAAACTGTTGCAGATAGAACGGGATGAGAAGCTGCGTCAGGCACACTTGGAATGAGCCTCCTGGCACTTTCCGCTGGTTTACAATGACGCGCCGTATCATCCTTTGCTCACAATGTATTTGAGAGCGAATAAAGTGCTTTTTTGAACAACGGTTGTGTGAGCCAAGCAATAAAGCACATCACACTAATTGTGTTCCATAAGTGCCAAAACGCTTTTCTCTGAGCGAGTGGAGTGCTTTTTTGGACGTGGCACACATGTGCCATATATGGAGAAAATTTTTACCACAAAGCCTATAGGTTGCTTGAAATACATTATCACAGCGAGAGAAACACATTTTCTCATTTTAGCTGTAACTCCACAGCAGTGCTTCTCAGCCACACGAAACTGTTGCAGATAGAACGGGATGAGAAGCTGCGTCAGGCACACTTGGAATGAGCCTCCTGGCACCTTCCGCTGGTTTACAATGACGCGCCGTATCATCCTTTGCTCACAATGTATTTGAGAGCGAATAAAGTGCTTTTTTGAACAACGGTTGTTGAGCCAAGCAATAAAGCACATCACACTAAATGTGTTCCATAAGTGCCAAAACGCTTTTCTCTGAGCGAGTGGAGTGCTTTTTTGGACGTGGCACACATGTGCCATATATGGAGAAAATTTTTACCACAAAGCCTATAGGTTGCTTGAAATACATTATCACAGCGAGAGAAACACATTTTCTCATTTTAGCTGTAACTCCACAGCAGTGCTTCTCAGCCACATGAAACTGTGGCAGATAGAACGGGATGCGAAGCTGCGTCAGGCACACTTGGAATGAGCCTCCTGGCACCTTCCACAGGCTCACAATGACATGACGTATCATGCTTTGCTCATAATGTGTTGGAGAGTGAATAAAGTGCATTTCCGAACAATGGTTGTGTGTGCCAAGCAATAAAGCACATCACACTAAATGTGTTCCATAAGTGCCAAAACCCTAAACCTAAACCTAACCCTAACCCTTAACCTAACCCTCACCCTAACCCTAACCCTAACCCTAACCCTAACCAAAACCCTAACCCTCAACCTAATCCTAACCCTAACCCTAATCCTAACCCTTAACCTAACCCCAACGCTAACCCTAACCCTAACCCTAACCCTTTTTACATTTTTACCACAAAGCCTATAGGTTGCTTGAAATACATTATCACAGCGAGTGAAACACTTTTTCTCATTTTCGCTCTAACTCCACAGCAGTGCTTCTCAGCCACATGAAACTGTGGCAGATAGAACTGGATGCGAAGCTGCGTCAGGCACACTTGGAATGAGCCTCCTGGCACCTTCCGCTGGCTCACAATGACCCGCCGTATCATCCTTTGCTCACAATGTATTTGAGAGCGAATAAAGTGCTTTTTTGAACAACGGTTGTGTGAGCCAAGCAATAAAGCACATCACACTAAATGTGTTCCATAAGTGCCAAAACGCTTTTCTCTGAGCGAGTGGAGTGCTTTTTTGGACGTGGCACACATGTGCCATATATGGAGAAAATTTTTACCACAAAGCCTATAGGTTGCTTGAAATACATTATCACAGCGAGAGAAACACATTTTCTCATTTTAGCTGTAACTCCACAGCAGTGCTTCTCAGCCACACGAAACTGTTGCAGATAGAACGGGATGAGAAGCTGCGTCAGGCACACTTGGAATGAGCCTCCTGGCACCTTCCGCTGGTTTACAATGACGCGCCGTATCATCCTTTCCTCACAATGTATTTGAGAGCGAATAAAGTGCTTTTTTGAACAACGGTTGTGCCGTATCATCCTTTGCTCACAATGTATTTGAGAGCGAATAAAGTGCTTTTTTGAACAACGGTTGTGTGAGCCAACGGGATGAGAAGCTGCGTCAGGCACACTTGGAATGAGCCTCCTGGCACCTTCCGCTGGTTTACAATGACGCGCCGTATCATCCTTTGCTCACAATGTATTTGAGAGCGAATAAAGTGCTTTTTTGAACAACGGTTGTGTGAGCCAAGCAATAAAGCACATCACACTAATTGTGTTCCATAAGTGCCAAAACGCTTTTCTC
The DNA here is from genome assembly GCF_030265055.1 of Doryrhamphus excisus. Taxonomy (NCBI): domain Eukaryota; kingdom Metazoa; phylum Chordata; class Actinopteri; order Syngnathiformes; family Syngnathidae; genus Doryrhamphus; species Doryrhamphus excisus. The sequence continues at coordinate 2,852,108 of NC_080471.1, forward strand.
TGAGCGAGTGGAGTGCTTTTTTGGACGTGGCACACAGTGCCATATATGGAGAAAAGTTTTACCACAAAGCCTATAGGTTGCTTGAAATACATTATCACAGCGAGAGAAACACATTTTCTCATTTTAGCTGTAACTCCACAGCAGTGCTTCTCAGCCACACGAAACTGTTGCAGATAGAACGGGATGAGAAGCTGCGTCAGGCACACTTGGAATGAGCCTCCTGGCACCTTCCGCTGGTTTACAATGACGCGCCGTATCATCCTTTCCTCACAATGTATTTGAGAGCGAATAAAGTGCTTTTTTGAACAACGGTTGTGTGAGCCAAGCAATAAAGCACATCACACTAATTGTGTTCCATAAGTGCCAAAACGCTTTTCTCTGAGCGAGTGGAGTGCTTTTTTGGACGTGGCACACATGTGCCATATATGGAGAAAATTTTTACCACAAAGCCTATAGGTTGCTTGAAATACATTATCACAGCGAGAGAAACACATTTTCTCATTTTAGCTGTAACTCCACAGCAGTGCTTCTCAGCCACACGAAACCGTTGCAGATAGAACGGGATGAGAAGCTGCGTCAGGCACACTTGGAATGAGCCTCCTGGCACCTTCCGCTGGTTTACAATGACGCGCCGTATCATCCTTTCCTCACAATGTATTTGAGAGCGAATAAAGTGCTTTTTTGAACAACGGTTGTGTGAGCCAAGCAATAAAGCACATCACACTAATTGTGTTCCATAAGTGCCAAAACGCTTTTCTCTGAGCGAGTGGAGTGCTTTTTTGGACGTGGCACACATGTGCCATATATGGAGAAAATTTTTACCACAAAGCCTATAGGTTGCTTGAAATACATTATCACAGCGAGAGAAACACATTTTCTCATTTTAGCTGTAACTCCACAGCAGTGCTTCTCAGCCACACAAAACTGTTGCAGATAGAACGGAATGAGAAGCTGCGTCAGGCACACTTGGAATGAGCCTCCTGGCACCTTCCGCTGGTTTACAATGACGCGCCGTATCATCCTTTGCTCACAATGTATTTGAGAGCGAATAAAGTGCTTTTTTGAACAACGGTTGTTGAGCCAAGCAATAAAGCACATCACACTAAATGTGTTCCATAAGTGCCAAAACGCTTTTCTCTGAGCGAGTGGAGTGCTTTTTTGGACGTGGCACACATGTGCCATATATGGAGAAAATTTTTACCACAAAGCCTATAGGTTGCTTGAAATACATTATCACAGCGAGAGAAACACATTTTCTCATTTTAGCTGTAACTCCACAGCAGTGCTTCTCAGCCACATGAAACTGTGGCAGATAGAACGGGATGCGAAGCTGCGTCAGGCACACTTGGAATGAGCCTCCTGGCACCTTCCACAGGCTCACAATGACATGACGTATCATGCTTTGCTCATAATGTGTTGGAGAGTGAATAAAGTGCATTTCCGAACAATGGTTGTGTGTGCCAAGCAATAAAGCACATCACACTAAATGTGTTCCATAAGTGCCAAAACCCTAAACCTAAACCTAACCCTAACCCTTAACCTAACCCTCACCCTAACCCTAACCCTAACCCTAACCCTAACCCTAACCAAAACCCTAACCCTCAACCTAATCCTAACCCTAACCCTAATCCTAACCCTTAACCTAACCCCAACGCTAACCCTAACCCTAACCCTAACCCTTTTTACATTTTTACCACAAAGCCTATAGGTTGCTTGAAATACATTATCACAGCGAGTGAAACACTTTTTCTCATTTTCGCTCTAACTCCACAGCAGTGCTTCTCAGCCACATGAAACTGTGGCAGATAGAACGGGATGCGAAGCTGCGTCAGGCACACTTGGAATGAGCCTCCTGGCACCTTCCGCTGGCTCACAATGACCCGCCGTATCATCCTTTGCTCACAATGTATTTGAGAGCGAATAAAGTGCTTTTTTGAACAACGGTTGTGTGAGCCAAGCAATAAAGCACATCACAGTAAATGTGTTCCATAAGTGCCAAAACGCTTTTCTCCGAGCGAGTGGAGTGCTTTTTTGGACGTGGCACACATGTGCCATATATGGAGAAAATTTTTACCACAAAGCCTATAGGTTGCTTGAAATACATTATCACAGCGAGAGAAACACATTTTCTCATTTTAGCTGTAACTCCACAGCAGTGCTTCTCAGCCACACGAAACTGTTGCAGATAGAACGGGATGAGAAGCTGCGTCAGGCACACTTGGAATGAGCCTCCTGGCACCTTCCGCTGGTTTACAATGACGCGCCGTATCATCCTTTGCTCACAATGTATTTGAGAGCGAATAAAGTGCTTTTTTGAACAACGGTTGTGTGAGCCAAGCAATAAAGCACATCACACTAATTGTGTTCCATAAGTGCCAAAACGCTTTTCTCTGAGCGAGTGGAGTGCTTTTTTGGACGTGGCACACATGTGCCATATATGGAGAAAATTTTTACCACAAAGCCTATAGGTTGCTTGAAATACATTATCACAGCGAGAGAAACACATTTTCTCATTTTAGCTGTAACTCCACAGCAGTGCTTCTCAGCCACACGAAACTGTTGCAGATAGAACGGGATGAGAAGCTGCGTCAGGCACACTTGGAATGAGCCTCCTGGCACCTTCCGCTGGTTTACAATGACGCGCCGTATCATCCTTTGCTCACAATGTATTTGAGAGCGAATAAAGTGCTTTTTTGAACAACGGTTGTGTGAGCCAAGCAATAAAGCACATCACACTAAATGTGTTCCATAAGTGCCAAAACGCTTTTCTCTGAGCGAGTGGAGTGCTTTTTTGGACGTGACACACATGTGCCATATATGGAGAAAATTTTTACCACAAAGCCTATAGGTTGCTTGAAATACATTATCACAGCGAGAGAAACACATTTTCTCATTTTAGCTGTAACTCCACAGCAGTGCTTCTCAGCCACATGAAACTGTGGCAGATAGAACGGGATGCGAAGCTGCGTCAGGCACACTTGGAATGAGCCTCCTGGCACCTTCCACAGGCTCACAATGACATGACGTATCATGCTTTGCTCATAATGTGTTGGAGAGTGAATAAAGTGCATTTCCGAACAATGGTTGTGTGTGCCAAGCAATAAAGCACATCACACTAAATGTGTTCCATAAGTGCCAAAACCCTAAACCTAAACCTAAACCTAACCCTTAACCTAACCCTCACCCTAACCCTAACCCTAACCCTAACCCTAACCCTAACCAAAACCCTAACCCTCAACCTAATCCTAACCCTAACCCTAATCCTAACCCTTAACCTAACCCCAACGCTAACCCTAACCCTAACCCTTTTTACATTTTTACCACAAAGCCTATAGGTTGCTTGAAATACATTATCACAGCGAGTGAAACACTTTTTCTCATTTTCGCTCTAACTCCACAGCAGTGCTTCTCAGCCACATGAAACTGTGGCAGATAGAACGGGATGCGAAGCTGCGTCAGGCACACTTGGAATGAGCCTCCTGGCACCTTCCGCTGGCTCACAATGACCCGCCGTATCATCCTTTGCTCACAATGTATTTGAGAGCGAATAAAGTGCTTTTTTGAACAACGGTTGTGTGAGCCAAGCAATAAAGCACATCACACTAAATGTGTTCCATAAGTGCCAAAACGCTTTTCTCTGAGCGAGTGGAGTGCTTTTTTGGACGTGGCACACATGTGCCATATATGGAGAAAATTTTTACCACAAAGCCTATAGGTTGCTTGAAATACATTATCACAGCGAGAGAAACACATTTTCTCATTTTAGCTGTAACTCCACAGCAGTGCTTCTCAGCCACACGAAACTGTTGCAGATAGAACGGGATGAGAAGCTGCGTCAGGCACACTTGGAATGAGCCTCCTGGCACCTTCCGCTGGTTTACAATGACGCGCCGTATCATCCTTTCCTCACAATGTATTTGAGAGCGAATAAAGTGCTTTTTTGAACAACGGTTGTGTGAGCCAAGCAATAAAGCACATCACACTAATTGTGTTCCATAAGTGCCAAAACGCTTTTCTCTGAGCGAGTGGAGTGCTTTTTTGGACGTGGCACACATGTGCCATATATGGAGAAAATTTTTACCACAAAGCCTATAGGTTGCTTGAAATACATTATCACAGCGAGAGAAACACATTTTCTCATTTTAGCTGTAACTCCACAGCAGTGCTTCTCAGCCACACGAAACTGTTGCAGATAGAACGGGATGAGAAGCTGCGTCAGGCACACTTGGAATGAGCCTCCTGGCACCTTCCGCTGGTTTACAATGACGCGCCGTATCATCCTTTCCTCACAATGTATTTGAGAGCGAATAAAGTGCTTTTTTGAACAACGGTTGTGTGAGCCAAGCAATAAAGCACATCACACTAATTGTGTTCCATAAGTGCCAAAACGCTTTTCTCTGAGCGAGTGGAGTGCTTTTTTGGACGTGGCACACATGTGCCATATATGGAGAAAAATTTTACCACAAAGCCTATAGGTTGCTTGAAATACATTATCACAGCGAGAGAAACACATTTTCTCATTTTAGCTGTAACTCCACAGCAGTGCTTCTCAGCCACACGAAACTGTTGCAGATAGAACGGGATGAGAAGCTGCGTCAGGCACACTTGGAATGAGCCTCCTGGCACCTTCCGCTGGTTTACAATGACGCGCCGTATCATCCTTTGCTCACAATGTATTTGAGAGCGAATAAAGTGCTTTTTTGAACAACGGTTGTGTGAGCCAAGCAATAAAGCACATCACACTAAATGTGTTCCATAAGTGCCAAAACGCTTTTCTCTGAGCGAGTGGAGTGCTTTTTTGGACGTGGCACACATGTGCCATATATGGAGAAAATTTTTACCACAAAGCCTATAGGTTGCTTGAAATACATTATCACAGCGAGAGAAACACATTTTCTCATTTTAGCTGTAACTCCACAGCAGTGCTTCTCAGCCACATGAAACTGTGGCAGATAGAACGGGATGCGAAGCTGCGTCAGGCACACTTGGAATGAGCCTCCTGGCACCTTCCACAGGCTCACAATGACATGACGTATCATGCTTTGCTCATAATGTGTTGGAGAGTGAATAAAGTGCATTTCCGAACAATGGTTGTGTGTGCCAAGCAATAAAGCACATCACACTAAATGTGTTCCATAAGTGCCAAAACCCTAAACCTAAACCTAAACCTAACCCTTAACCTAACCCTCACCCTAACCCTAACCCTAACCCTAACCCTAACCAAAACCCTAACCCTCAACCTAATCCTAACCCTAACCCTAATCCTAACCCTTAACCTAACCCCAACGCTAACCCTAACCCTAACCCTTTTTACATTTTTACCACAAAGCCTATAGGTTGCTTGAAATACATTATCACAGCGAGTGAAACACTTTTTCTCATTTTCGCTCTAACTCCACAGCAGTGCTTCTCAGCCACATGAAACTGTGGCAGATAGAACGGGATGCGAAGCTGCGTCAGGCACACTTGGAATGAGCCTCCTGGCACCTTCCGCTGGCTCACAATGACCCGCCGTATCATCCTTTGCTCACAATGTATTTGAGAGCGAATAAAGTGCTTTTTTGAACAACGGTTGTGTGAGCCAAGCAATAAAGCACATCACACTAAATGTGTTCCATAAGTGCCAAAACGCTTTTCTCTGAGCGAGTGGAGTGCTTTTTTGGACGTGGCACACATGTGCCATATATGGAGAAAATTTTTACCACAAAGCCTATAGGTTGCTTGAAATACATTATCACAGCGAGAGAAACACATTTTCTCATTTTAGCTGTAACTCCACAGCAGTGCTTCTCAGCCACACGAAACTGTTGCAGATAGAACGGGATGAGAAGCTGCGTCAGGCACACTTGGAATGAGCCTCCTGGCACCTTCCGCTGGTTTACAATGACGCGCCGTATCATCCTTTCCTCACAATGTATTTGAGAGCGAATAAAGTGCTTTTTTGAACAACGGTTGTGTGAGCCAAGCAATAAAGCACATCACACTAATTGTGTTCCATAAGTGCCAAAACGCTTTTCTCTGAGCGAGTGGAGTGCTTTTTTGGACGTGGCACACATGTGCCATATATGGAGAAAATTTTTACCACAAAGCCTATAGGTTGCTTGAAATACATTATCACAGCGAGAGAAACACATTTTCTCATTTTAGCTGTAACTCCACAGCAGTGCTTCTCAGCCACACGAAACTGTTGCAGATAGAACGGGATGAGAAGCTGCGTCAGGCACACTTGGAATGAGCCTCCTGGCACCTTCCGCTGGTTTACAATGACGCGCCGTATCATCCTTTCCTCACAATGTATTTGAGAGCGAATAAAGTGCTTTTTTGAACAACGGTTGTGTGAGCCAAGCAATAAAGCACATCACACTAATTGTGTTCCATAAGTGCCAAAACGCTTTTCTCTGAGCGAGTGGAGTGCTTTTTTGGACGTGGCACACATGTGCCATATATGGAGAAAATTTTTACCACAAAGCCTATAGGTTGCTTGAAATACATTATCACAGCGAGAGAAACACGTTTTCTCATTTTAGCTGTAACTCCACAGCAGTGCTTCTCAGCCACACGAAACCGTTGCAGATAGAACGGGATGAGAAGCTGCGTCAGGCACACTTGGAATGAGCCTCCTGGCACCTTCCGCTGGTTTACAATGACGCGCCGTATCATCCTTTGCTCACAATGTATTTGAGAGCGAATAAAGTGCTTTTTTGAACAACGGTTGTGTGAGCCAAGCAATAAAGCACATCACACTAATTGTGTTCCATAAGTGCCAAAACGCTTTTCTCTGAGCGAGTGGAGTGCTTTTTTGGACGTGGCACACATGTGCCATATATGGAGAAAATTTTTACCACAAAGCCTATAGGTTGCTTGAAATACATTATCACAGCGAGAGAAACACATTTTCTCATTTTAGCTGTAACTCCACAGCAGTGCTTCTCAGCCACACGAAACTGTTGCAGATAGAACGGGATGAGAAGCTGCGTCAGGCACACTTGGAATGAGCCTCCTGGCACCTTCCGCTGGTTTACAATGACGCGCCGTATCATCCTTTCCTCACAATGTATTTGAGAGCGAATAAAGTGCTTTTTTGAACAACGGTTGTGTGAGCCAAGCAATAAAGCACATCACACTAATTGTGTTCCATAAGTGCCAAAACGCTTTTCTCTGAGCGAGTGGAGTGCTTTTTTGGACGTGGCACACATGTGCCATATATGGAGAAAATTTTTTACCCCAAAGCGTATAGGTTGCTTGAAATACATTATCACAGCGAGAGAAACACGTTTTCTCATTTTAGCTGCAACTCCACAGCAGTGCTTCTCAGCCACACGAAACCGTTGCAGATAGAACGGGATGAGAAGCTGCGTCAGGCACACTTGGAATGAGCCTCCTGGCACCTTCCGCTGGTTTACAATGACGCGCCGTATCATCCTTTGCTCACAATGTATTTGAGAGCGAATAAAGTGCTTTTTTGAACAACGGTTGTGTGACCCACATCACACTAAATGTGTTCCATAAGTGCCAAAACGCTTTTCTCTGAGCGAGTGGAGTGCTTTTTTGGACGTGGCACACATGTGCCATATATGGAGAAAATTTTTACCACAAAGCCTATAGGTTGCTTGAAATACATTATCACAGCGAGAGAAACACATTTTCTCATTTTAGCTGTAACTCCACAGCAGTGCTTCTCAGCCACACGAAACTGTTGCAGATAGAACGGGATGAGAAGCTGCGTCAGGCACACTTGGAATGAGCCTCCTGGCACCTTCCGCTGGTTTACAATGACGCGCCGTATCATCCTTTGCTCACAATGTATTTGAGAGCGAATAAAGTGCTTTTTTGAACAACGGTTGTGTGAGCCAAGCAATAAAGCACATCACACTAATTGTGTTCCATAAGTGCCAAAACGCTTTTCTCTGAGCGAGTGGAGTGCTTTTTTGGACGTGGCACACATGTGCCATATATGGAGAAAATTTTTACCACAAAGCCTATAGGTTGCTTGAAATACATTATCACAGCGAGAGAAACACATTTTCTCATTTTAGCTGTAACTCCACAGCAGTGCTTCTCAGCCACACGAAACTGTTGCAGATAGAACGGGATGAGAAGCTGCGTCAGGCACACTTGGAATGAGCCTCCTGGCTCCTTCCGCTGGTTTACAATGATGCGCCGTATCATCCTTTGCTCACAATGTATTTGAGAGCGAATAAAGTGCTTTTTTGAACAACGGTTGTGTGAGCCAAGCAATAAAGCACATCACACTAAATGTGTTCCATAAGTGCCTAATCGCTTTTCTCTGAGCGAGTGGAGTGCTTTTTTGGACGTGGCACACATGTGCCATATATGGAGAAAATTTTTACCACAAAGCCTATAGGTTGCTTGAAATACATTATCACAGCGAGAGAAACACATTTTCTCATTTTAGCTGTACCACAGCAGTGCTTCTCAGCCACACGAAACTGTTGCAGATAGAACGGGATGAGAAGCTGCGTCAGGCACACTTAGAATGAGCCTCCTGGCACCTTCCGCTGGTTTACAATGACGCGCCGTATCATCCTTTGCTCACAATGTATTTGAGAGCGAATAAAGTGCTTTTTTGAACAACGGTTGTGTGAGCCAAGCAATAAAGCACATCACACTAAATGTGTTCCATAAGTGCCAAAACGCTTTTCTTTGAGCGAGTGGAGTGCTTTTTTGGACGTGGCACACATGTGCCATATATGGAGAAAATTTTTACCACAAAGCCTATAGGTTGCTTGAAATACATTATCACAGCGAGAGAAACAAATTTTCTCATTTTAGCTGTAACTCCACAGCAGTGCTTCTCAGCCACACGAAACTGTTGCAGATAGAACGGGATGAGAAGCTGCGTCAGGCACACTTAGAATGAGCCTCCTGGCACCTTCCGCTGGTTTACAATGACGCGCCGTATCATCCTTTGCTCACAATGTATTTGAGAGCGAATAAAGTGCTTTTTTTGAACAACGGTTGTGTGAGCCAAGCAATAAAGCACATCACACTAAATGTGTTCCATAAGTGCCAAAACGCTTTTCTCTGAGCGAGTGGAGTGCTTTTTTGGACGTGGCACACATGTGCCATATATGGAGAAAATTTTTACCACAAAGCCTATAGGTTGCTTGAAATACATTATCACAGCGAGAGAAACACATTTTCTCATTTTAGCTGTACCACAGCAGTGCTTCTCAGCCACACGAAACTGTTGCAGATAGAACGGGATGACAAGCTGCGTCAGGCACACTTAGAATGAGCCTCCTGGCACCTTCCGCTGGTTTACAATGACGCGCCGTATCATCCTTTGCTCACAATGTATTTGAGAGCGAATAAAGTGCTTTTTTGAACAACGGTTGTGTGAGCCAAGCAATAAAGCACATCACACTAAATGTGTTCCATAAGGGCCAAAACGCTTTTCTTTGAGCGAGTGGAGTGCTTTTTTGGACGTGGCACACATGTGCCATATATGGAGAAAATTTTTACCACAAAGCCTATAGGTTGCTTGAAATACATTATCACAGCGAGAGAAACAAATTTTCTCATTTTAGCTGTAACTCCACAGCAGTGCTTCTCAGCCACACGAAACTGTTGCAGATAGAACGGGATGAGAAGCTGCGTCAGGCACACTTAGAATGAGCCTCCTGGCACCTTCCGCTGGTTTACAATGACGCGCCGTATCATCCCTTGCTCACAATGTATTTGAGAGCGAATAAAGTGCTTTTTTTGAACAACGGTTGTGTGAGCCAAGCAATAAAGCACATCACACTAAATGTGTTCCATAAGTGCCAAAACGCTTTTCTCTGAGCGAGTGGAGTGCTTTTTTGGACGTGGCACACATGTGCCATATATGGAGAAAATTTTTACCACAAAGCCTATAGGTTGCTTGAAATACATTATCACAGCGAGAGAAACACATTTTCTCATTTTAGCTGTAACTCCACAGCAGTGCTTCTCAGCCACATGAAACTGTGGCAGATAGAACGGGATGCGAAGCTGCGTCAGGCACACTTGGAATGAGCCTCCTGGCACCTTCCACAGGCTCACAATGACATGACGTATCATGCTTTGCTCATAATGTGTTGGAGAGTGAATAAAGTGCATTTCCGAACAATGGTTGTGTGTGCCAAGCAATAAAGCACATCACACTAAATGTGTTCCATAAGTGCCAAAACCCTAAACCTAAACCTAACCCTAACCCTTAACCTAACCCTCACCCTAACCCTAACCCTAACCCTAACCCTAACCCTAACCCTAACCCTAACCAAAACCCTAACCCTCAACCTAATCCTAACCCTAACCCTAATCCTAACCCTTAACCTAACCCCAACGCTAACCCTAACCCTAACCCTAACCCTTTTTACATTTTTACCACAAAGCCTATAGGTTGCTTGAAATACATTATCACAGCGAGTGAAACACTTTTTCTCATTTTCGCTCTAACTCCACAGCAGTGCTTCTCAGCCACATGAAACTGTGGCAGATAGAACGGGATGCGAAGCTGCGTCAGGCACACTTGGAATGAGCCTCCTGGCACCTTCCGCTGGCTCACAATGACCCGCCGTATCATCCTTTGCTCACAATGTGTTGGAGAGTGAATAAAGTGCATTTCCGAACAATGGTTGTGTGTGCCAAGCAATAAAGCACATCACACTAAATGTGTTCCATAAGTGTCAAAACCCTAACCCTCACCCTAACCCTAACCCTAACCCTAACGCTAACCGTAACCCTAACCCTAACCCTAACCCTAACCCTAACCCTAACCCTAACCCTAACCCTAACCCTAACCCTAACCCTAGCCCTTCTTCTCTGAGCGAGTGGAGTGCTTTTTTGGACGTGGCACACATGTGCCATATATGGAGAATTTTTTTTACCACAAAGCCTATAGGTTGCTTGAAATACATTATCACAGCGAGTGAAACACTTTTTCTCATTTTCGCTCTAACTCAACAGCAGTGCCTCTCAGCCACATGGAACTGTGGCAGACAGAAAGGGATGCGAAGCTGCGTCAGGATACTTGGAATGAGCCTCCTGGCACCTTTCGCTGGCTCACAATGACCCGCCGTGTCATCGTTTGCTCACAATATGTTTGAGAGTGAATAAAGTGCATTTTCGAACAATGGTTGTGTGCCAAGCAACAAAGCACATCACACTAAATGTGTTCCATAAGTGCCAAAACCCTAACCCTAACCCTAACCCTTAACCTAACCCTAACGCTAACCCTAACCCTAACCCTAACCCCAACCCTAACCCTAACCCTAACCCTAACCCTAACCCTAACCCTAACCCTAACCCTAACCCTTAACCTAACCCTAACCCTAACCCTAATCCTAACCCTTAAACTAACCCTCACCCTAACCCTAACGCAAACCCTAACCCTAACCCTAACCCTAACCCTAACCCTAATCCTAACCCTAGCCCTTCTTCTCTGAGCGAGTGGAGTGCTTTTTTGGACGTGGCACACATGTGCCATATATGGAGACATTTTTTACCACAAAGCCTATAGGTTGCTTGAAATACATTATCACAGCGAGGGAAACACTTTTTCTCATTTTCGCTCTAACTCCACAGCAGTGCCTCTCAGCCACATGGAACTGTGGCAGACAGAACGGGATGCGAAGCTGCGTCAGGATACTTGGAATGAGCCTCCTGGCACCTTTCGCTGGCTCACAATGACCCGCCGTGTCATCGTTTGCTCACAATATGTTTGAGAGTGAATAAAGTGCATTTTCGAACAATGGTTGTGTGCCAAGCAACAAAGCACATCACACTAAATGTGTTCCATAAGTGCCAAAACGCTTTTCTCTGAGCGAGTGGAGTGCTTTTTTGGACGTGGCACACGTGCCATATATGGAGAATTTTTTTTTACCACAAAGCCTATAGGGTGCTTGAAATACATTATCACAGCGAGAGAAACACATTTTCTCATTTTAGCTGTAACTCCACAGCAGTGCTTCTCAGCCACCTGAAATTGTTGCAGATAGAACGGGATGCGAAGCTGCGTCAGGCACACTTGGAATGAGCCTCCTGGCACCTTCCGCTGGCTCACAATGACATGACGTATCATGCTTTGCTCACAATGTATTTGACAGCGAATAAAGTGCATTTTTGAACAATGGTTGTGTGTGCCAAGCAATAAAGCACATCACACTAAATGTGTTCCATAAGTGCCAAAACGCGCTTCGGAGGCCTTCTCTGAGCGATTGGAGTGCTCTTTTGGACGTGGCACACATGTGCCATATATGGAGACATTTTTTACCACAAAGCCTATAGGGTGCTTGAAATACATTATCACAGCGAGAGAAACACATTTTCTCATTTTAGCTGTAACTCCACAGCAGTGCTTCTCAGCCACCTGAAACTGTTGCAGATGGAACGGGATGCGAAGCTGCGTCAGGCACACTTGGAATGAGCCTCCGCTGGCTCACAATGACATGACGTATCATGCTTTGCTCACAATCTGTTTGAGAGCGAATAAAGTGCATTTTCGAACAATGGTTGTGTGTGCCAAGCAATAAAGCACATCGCACTAAAGGTGTTCCATAAGTGCCAAAACGCGCTTCGGAGGCCTTCTCTGAGCGAGTGGAGTGCTTTTTTGGACGTGGCACACGTGCCATATATGGAGAATTTTTTTTTACCACAAAGCCTATAGGGTGCTTGAAATACATTATCACAGCGAGAGAAACACATTTACTCATTATGGACTGGCTCAGTAGCCAGCCCATAGACTGCTACTGCAAGTATTGCTGTTTAGTTATTATTCCGTATATCTTAATCTTCCACTTTTTGCGTGCGTAATGCGGCCAAAACCGCAAGAAGGACCCCCACACATGTCTAAAGGTAAATACACACATGGCATGATGTAGGGAGGTTATAGGACAACCTTGGCACTTTCTAAACTTGAGGCCCTCTTGCTAGGTGCTAGCATGGTAGCCGTTAGCATGTTAGCATTTAAGCTAATTTACTCATGTCTAAAGGCAAATACACACATGGCATGATGTAGGGAGGTTATAGGACAACCTTGGCACTTTCTAAATTTGAGGCTCTCTTGCTAGGTGGTAGCCGTTAGCATGTTAGCATTTAAGCTAATTGACTCATGTCTACAGGCAAATAGACACATGGCATGATGTAGGGAGGTTATAGGACAACCTTCGCAGTTTCTAAACTTGAGGCCCTCTTGCTAGGTGCTAACATGGTAGCCGTTAGCATGTTAGCATTTAAGCTAATTTACTTATGTCTACAGGCAAATTCACACATGGCATGATGTAGGGAGGTTATAGGACAACCTTGGCACTTTCTAAACTTGAGGCTCTCTTGCTAGGTGCTAGCATGACAACTGTTAGCATGTTAGCATTTAAGCTAATTTACTCACATTTAAAGGCAAATACACACATGGCATGATGTAGGGAGGTTATAGGACAACCTTGGCACTTTCTAAACTTGAGGCTCTCTTGCTGGGTGCTAGCATGGTAGCCGTTAGCATGTTAGCATTTAAGCTAATTTACTCATGTCTAAAGGCAAATACACACATGGCATGATGTAGGGAGGTTATAGGACAACCTTGGCACTTTCTAAACTTGAGGTTCTCTTGCTAGGTGCTAGCATGATGACTGTTAGCATTTAAGCTAATTTACTCACGTTTAAAGGCAAATACACACATGGCATGATGTAGGGAGGTTATAGGACAACCTTGGCACTTTCCAAACTTGAGGCTCTCTTGCTAGGTGCTAGCATGATGGCTGTTAGCATGTTAGCATTTAAGCTAATTTACTCACATTTAAAGGCAAATACACACATGGCATGATGTAGGGAGGTTATAGGACAACCTGGGCACTTTCTAAACTTGAAGCTCTCTTGCTAGGTGCTAGCATGGAGCCGTTAGCATGTTAGCATTTAAGCTAATTTACTCATGTCTAAAGGCAAATACACACATGGCATGATGTCGGGAGGTTATAGGACAACCTTGGCACTTTCTAAACTTGAGGCTCTCTTGCTAGGTGCTAGCATGATAACGGATAGCATGTTAGCATTTAAGCTAATTTACTCACGTTTAAAGGCAAATACACACATGGCATGATATAGGGAGGTTATAGAACAACCGTTGTAGTTTCTAAACTTGAGGCCATCTTGCTAGGTGCTAGCAGGGTAGCCGTTAGCATGTTAGCATTTAAGCTAATTTTCTCATCAAAGGATAATACACACATGGCATGATTTAGGGAGGTTACAGGAAAACCCAGGCACTTTTTTAACGTAAGGCTCTCTTGCTAAGTGCTAGCATGATGACTGTTAGCATGTTAGCATTGAAGCTAATTTACTCATGCCTAAAGGCTACTGAGCACATGTCATGATGTGGGGAGGTTATAGGACAACCTTGGTACTTTCTAAACTTGAGGGCGTCTTGCTAGGTGCTAGCATGATGACTGTTAGCATGTTAGCATTTTACCTAATTTACTCATGTCTAAAGGAAACATGGCATGTTGTGGGGACACTGTAGGACTGCCCAAAACTTTTCAGGACCTGAGGCTGTTTTGCTACGTGTTAGCACGGTAGCCGTTAGCATGTTAGCATTTTAGCTAATTTACTCAAGTTTAAAGGCAAATACACACTTGGCATTATGTGGGGACACTATGGGACTGCATCAACCTTTTCCGTACTTGAGGCTTTCTTGCTAGGTGCTACCGCGGTAGCCGTTGGCACACCGGGCCCGAGGTTCACAGCACAGGTGGCCAGTCCATCAAAATTTCCGCGTGAATTTTCTAGTTTTACCTGTAACTCCACAGCAGTGCTTCTCAGCCACCTGAAACTGTTGCAGATAGAACGGGATGCGAAGATGCGTCAGGCACACTGGGCTTGGCTACTGAGCCAGCCCATATTGTTATTGCTGTTTAGTTATTATTCCGTATATCTTAATCTTCCCATTTTTGCGCGCGTAATGCGGCCAAAACCGCAAGAAGGACCCCACACATGTTACACAGTGTAGGTTATAGGACAACCTTGGCACTTTCTAACCTCGAGGCTCTCTTGCTAGGGGCTAGCATGCCTGTTAGCATGTTAGCATTTAAGCTAATTCACTCATGTCTAAAGGATAATACACACATGGTATATTGTGCGGACACTATAAGACTGCCTCAAACTTTTCGGCACCCGAGGCTGTCTTGCTAGGTGATATCATGATGGCATGTTAGCATTGAAGCTAATTTGCTCATGTCTAAAGGCAACTACACACATGTCATGATGTGGGGACACTGTGGGACTTCATTAAGACTTTTGGGACTTGAAGTTATGATGCTAGGTGCTAGCATGTTAGCATTGAAGCTAATTTACTCATGACTAAAGGCAAATACACACATGGCATGATGTAGGGATGTTATAGGACAACCTTGGCACTTTCTAAACTTGAGGCCCTCTTGCTAGGTGCTAGCATGGTAGCATTTAAGCTAATTTACTCATGTGTAAAGGCAAATATACACATGGCATGATGCAGGGAGGTTATAGGACAACCTTGGCAGTTTCTAAACTTGAGGCCCTCTTGCTAGGTGCTAGCATGATGACTGTAGGAGCTATTTATTGGTGTGTTCCTAGGTTTCTGATATCTGTTGATTTATTTTTTGTTGTTGTTGTTGTTTTGTTTGGATTACTTGAGAATATTTTCTTGTTATTTATTTATTTGTTTATCTATCATATTTTGTTGGGGTTAATTAGTAGTTAATTTCATTGGATAACACCCTGGGCACCTGCAATATATTTAGGTAGGCAGTGCTCACAGGACCAGCATGCACCGGG
Source organism: Doryrhamphus excisus (assembly GCF_030265055.1). Taxonomy (NCBI): domain Eukaryota; kingdom Metazoa; phylum Chordata; class Actinopteri; order Syngnathiformes; family Syngnathidae; genus Doryrhamphus; species Doryrhamphus excisus. The sequence goes on from NC_080471.1 coordinate 2,867,891, forward strand.
GTGGGCCTATGGTTTTTGTACCAGCGCAAGAGAGGCAACAGGAAAAGGCCCTTGTTCCTTTTTTGTTTGTTTGCTTGCTTGGTAATAAAAGGAAAGAAGAAGAAATGGAACAACATTGTTTGGACAATGACTCTTTTGCCTGCGTAAAACAAAACCCATGGTGCATCAGTGGCCGTTTGATTATAAGTTACGTTTATTATTTTAGTGAAGGACAAATAGCCACTACATAAAGTACAAAAACCCGCCCTTGGATAAAGGAAAGAACCCATCAATAATGGACTTGTTGGACTCTTTTGGACCTTGGATGAACGAAGCTCACGAATTGTTTTATTCATCTCCCATCTGAAATCGTGTCAGCTTCAAACTACGCCTGGCCCACACCAGCGACACACTCAGCTTGGCCATCAGAAACTGGTATGTGTTACTGCAAAAGCTGTATTGGAAAACGGTGATAACTCGGAGTTAAGTCGGCTATTAAGCGCTACTTTACGCAGAAGTGCTGGCGTATTTCATCCATTAAATCTACAACTCCAGTACGCATCTATGCTTGCAAGAGTGGCTGTGCTGCCAGTGAGGATTATATTTGGCCTTTTACCCCCTCGCCTTCTGAATTAAATGGAATGGTTGACGGACTATATGATTAAAGATGTCTGATGTTAATACAGGGTCTCAGAAAGATGTTGAAATACCAGCAACAAAAAGGAATATTAAATGGACATCGAAAGGATTGAGTTTTTACATAAAAACGTGTCAAGACAAAAGGAGTGTCAAATGTAGACAAGCCAAAGGGTATATGGAAAAAATCCGTGAGTTGATGGAATCAAACGAAAACGTGAAAACAGTTAATTCTAAACTTTGTAAGTTTATTGGTTGTTATCAAGACGCCCATGACGTGCATGAATCGTTCATGGATTTACCTTTACCAGAAGATGAAGCTGCAAAGCAAACGGGTTATTTTCAAGCAAAAATGACAATGTACTGTGATTTTACCGACAAGGTAAAGGCATGGTTAATTGAAGCCGGAAATCCATATGTGCAGCCGAATAAAGAATGTCCTGATCAAGATGTTGCAGATTTGGAGGAAATAAATCCTGAAGACAGTGCTTCTAACATATCACGTGCAAAATCAAAGTCTTCCAAGCATTCACAGGTATCACGCATTTCTTCTACAACATCTGCACGCATAAAAGCTGAAGCGGATAAAGCGGCACTAATGGAGCGTGTTGCCGCGCTGAAAAGGAAACATCTAATTGAAGCTCAGGAGGAACAGTTAAGGAAGCAAAAGGAGCAGCTGGAACTCGAAACAGAATTGGCAGCAACAAGTGCAAAACTTCATGTATTGGAAATCAACTCATCTCAATGTGGTTCAAATCGATCCGATGGCATGAACTCTTATTTTGAAAGGAACTGTCAAAGCACAAGTAAACTCAACCCAGATGCCGACACATTCCTGCCGAATAAAAAGGATGCAAAGGACAACGTTTTGATGCCTTATTCTATATCTCAACCACAGGTTGTTGGTTCCAAACAAAGGTCACATACCCAAATGAATGAAATGTTAATTAATGCTGAGGTTCCAACTCAAGCTGCACAAAGAAGGAATGAAACTCAAACTCATCCAACTGACATTACCACCATAATGCAAAGACAAAATGACATCACTTCCCTCCTGGTGCAGCAGAATATGGAAAAAATTCTCAACTGGACACCTGTTAAAAGTGAGGATGTTAAAGCACTACAGTCATTCTCCCTTTTTCTTAGAGGATGCTCAAATCTGACAGAACAGTTTATGTATATGAAAGAGCTGGACTTACCATCTAACATGAGGAGCATCATTCTTAAACTGCCATACAAATTACGGGAAAAATGGAGGAATGTTGCTTGTGATTTGCTGGAGCGACATGGTCAAAGAGCGGTATTCACTGATCTTGTCACCTTCATTGAAAGACAAGTCAAAATAGCCTTGGATCCACTTTTTGGCAACATTCAAGACTCGCAACGTACCAACTTCAAGGCTTCCAATAGTAATCACACAAACCAAAGGAAAAAGCAAAGCAGTTTTGCCACTAATGTCACTGAAGGTACATCTCAACATACAATAACTCAAGCCAAAGTACCTTTTGTGCAGAATTGTCTGTTTTGCTCTCAAAGCAGTCATTCCTTGGACAAGTGCTCACAGTTTAAAGTGAAAGTACACCGGGATAAGATTACCTTTCTAAAGGAAAAGGGCATTTGTTTTGGTTGCCTGAAGCTAGGCCACACAAGCAAAGACTGTAGGAGTCGTTTGGATTGCAATGTGTGTCACCAAAAGCACCCGGGAGTCCTTCACATACACCGACAGGATACAGGCACATCCTCACCACAAAGGCCAAGTACTGTGAACCCTTCAAGTGTTTCTGCAAAGCTGTCTCAGACCTGTGGCCATATTGGGGCCGGTTGTGAAGATGACTCTGTCTTTTCTATTGTTGCAGTCAAGGTCAAGAGTCAGAAAAATAATCAAACTGTGCAAACATATGCCTTTTTGGATCCAGGAAGCTCAGGTACATTCTGCACAGATACTCTGGCAAGGAAATTGAACTTAAGAGGTAAAAAGGCAAGTATTCTGCTAAGAACAATGGGCCAAAGGAAAATAGTAAATGCTCAGATCAATGGTCTTATCTGAAAGGTGTTAAGCTCCATGACATCGATGCCGACGTCGATTTACTTATCGGTACAGATGCCCCAAAGGTAATGGAGCCTTGGGAGCTGATAAACAGCCAGGATGAAGGGCCCTATGCCGTAAGGACCAGGATTGGTTGGGCCATTAATGGTCCACTGCGCGGTGGATCTGACAGTAGAGGTAAGAGTGTCTGTCCTACTGTAACAACAAACCGAATCTCTGTTGATCATCTGCAAGAAATGCTGGTTAAGCAATACAATCATGACTTTAATGAGAAATCATCAGAGGAGAAGATTGAAATGTCCAGAGAAGACATCAAGTTCATGGATCTTATGAACAATACCGCAAACTTAATAGAAGACCACTATTGCATCGACTTGATGATGCCAAACAATCGCTGTGTTGCAGAACAGCGCCTCCAGAGCCTGAAAAGAAAGTTCAATAAAAATGGACATTTTAAGGAGGAATATGTTGCATTCCTGAATGACATGATCAATAAAGGATATGCAGAAAGGGTACCTGATGACCAAATGAGACAAAGTGATGGAACGCTTTGGTACATCCCCCATCACGGTGTCCACCATTCAAGAAAAGGTAAACTGAGAGTTGTGTTTGACTGTGGAGCTGTGTATAAAGGAACATCTTTGAACAGCCGGCTCTTGCAGGGTCCTGATCTTACCAGCTCTCTCATTGGAGTCCTCCTCCGATTTCGGCAAGAACCTGTGGCAGTAATGGCAGACATCCAAGCCATGTTTCATCAAGTTCGTGTCTCAGTCAAGCATGTTGACTTTCTCCGCTTCCTCTGGTGGCCTCAGGGAGATACTGCACAGTCTCCAGTAGAACATCGAATGAAAGTACATCTGTTTGGGGCTGTATCATCACCAAGTTGCGCAAATTATGCTTTGCGGAGAACAGCAGATGATAATGCACAACATTTCTCTTCTGATGTAGTGAACACAGTCAAATGCAACTTTTATGTGGATGATTGTTTGAAATCCATGGCATCGGAAGAAGAGGCAGTGCAAATGGTAAAGGATTTGACTGCGCTTTGTCAGAAAGGAGGATTCAATCTTTCCAAGTGGATCAGCAACAGCCGCAAAGTGCTAATGTCAATTGCAGAGGACAGCAGAGCAAAGGAGATCATGGACTTGGACTTGGATACAGACCAACTTCCAGTAGAGCGAGCACTGGGACTACAGTGGTGCATTGAATCTGACAAATTCAAATTCAGGACGTCTGCAAAAGAACAGCCACAGACCAGAAGAGGTATTCTGTCAGTGGTCAGCTCATTGTATGACCCTTTGGGATTTTTAGCTCCATTCATTTTACCAGCCAAGTTGCTTCTCCAGGAACTATGTCGGAGGAACCTGGGCTGGGATGAAGCCATAATGGAGTTCTCCCGTAAGAAATGGTCCAACTGGCTTGAAGATCTCCAAAAGGTAGCAGAGTTTGAGGTGGATCGCTGTTTCAAGCCCAGAGAATTTGGAGACCACGTCGTTGCACAGCTTCATCACTTTTCCGATGCAAGTGAGGTTGGATATGGAACAGCATCCTACTTGAGACTACAAACTAATGGTAAAGTTTATGTTTCATTTCTCTTGGGAAAAGGTAGAGTTGCTCCACTCAAGCAGATGACAATTCCTCGCTTGGAACTCGTAGCTGCAGTTCTTGCTGTTAGGGTTGCTAAGCTGCTGCAAAAGGAGTTGCAGCTTCAACTGAAGGAATTCGTTTTTTGGACTGACAGCACGACAGTCCTTAAATACATACGCAATGAAACCAGCCGATTCCACACCTTTGTGGCAAACAGAGCAGCTTACATCCGAGAAGCAACTGATGTGGATCAGTGGAGGTATGTGAGCTCTAAAGAGAATCCGGCAGATGAAGCCTCTAGAGGAATGAGAGCTGAGGATTTCCTAAAAAACAGGAGGTGGATAATTGGACCAGAGTTTCTCTGGAGGCCAAAAGAGGAATGGCCTAAATTGGAGGTGGATCTTGATGGAGTTCCTGTAGATGATCCAGAGGTTAAAAGGAACCTGATGGTGAATGCTGTTATCAAGATCCAGGAAAATGCCACAACCAGCTTAATCAGTTACTTTTCCAGTTGGACGAAGCTAAAAACTGCAGTTGCTTGGTTTTTAAAGATCAAGATGATTCTCAAGATTCTGTGCAGGAAGAGGATGGAATTTTCTGCTGTTCCATGTCAAAAGGTTGAAGGAAGAATGCAGAGTTTCAAGGTCACACTCAAAGGACAGAGTTTGACGCCCGAGGATTATGACAAAGCAGAGAAAGCAATTGTGCAATATGAACAAAGAGAGAGGTTCAAGGTTGAAATTGCCTCACTGAAGAACGGGTTTAAAACCGTTTCTAAAGAGAGCTCATTGTACAAATTGGACCCAATAATGGATGATGGGATGCTCAGAGTGGGCGGCCGGTTGAATAAAGCAGCACTGCCAGCAGAGTCCAAACATCCACTTATCTTGTCCAAAGACCTGCATGTATCCACTCTTATTCTCCGGCACATACACCATCAGTTGGGACATGCCGGAAGAAATCACATGCTATCCAGATTGAGGCAGAAGTACTGGATTACTAATGCAAACTCTGCTGCCAGAAAAATCATATCAGACTGTGTTGTGTGCAGACGTGACAGAGGAAAGCTTCTTGAACAGAAGATGGCAGACTTGCCTGAGGAGAGAGTGTTGCCTGACAAAGCTCCTTTTACGGATGTTGGGGTGGACTATTTTGGCCCAATTGAAGTAAAAAAAGGCAGAAGTCTTTTGAAAAGATATGGAGTGCTTTTCACATGTTTGACCAGCCGTGCTGTTCACTTGGAAGTAGCATATACACTGGATACAAATTCTTGTATCAATGCAGTTCGCAGGTTCATCTGCAGACGAGGACCTGTCCTAACTCTCAGGTCTGATAATGGCACAAACTTTGTTGGAGCTAACCGGGAGCTGAAGGAGAGTTTGGATGCTGTGAATCATGTCAGAATTCAAAAGGCTCTGGTCCAGGATGGCATAGAATGGAGGTTTAATACCCCCTCCGCTTCTCATCAAGGGGGTATTTGGGAACGCTTGATCCGTTCAGTAAAAAGGGTTTTCACCTCAGTTTTGCAACAGCAAAACCTGGATGATGAAGGGCTCCAAACAATTTTTTGTGAGGTTGAGGCAATATTAAATAGCAGACCCATCACGACGACCCGGATGACCTTGAAGCACTCCCAATCACATCCTGACGTTGAAAGGCAAACCTATCATGCCACCAGGACTATTTGACTCAAATGATCTGTACCTCAGAAAAAGGTGGAAACAAGTACAGTATATGGCGGAACTTTTCTGGAAAAGGTGGCTTTCTGAATACTTACCTTTGATGCAGGAGAGACAAAAGTGGGCAAGGCCAAGAAGGAGTCTCACCACCGGAGACATCGTCCTTGTGGCAGATGCTGCGGCTCCAAGAGGATCATGGATGATGGGGAAAGTTTTGGATGCCAAATCAGATGCTAAGGGACTGGTGCGCTCTGTGCGTCTTCAAACAAAGACCAGCATCCTGGAGAGGCCAGTGACGAAGCTCTGCCTGCTATTGGAAGCAGCAGTTTAGCATCATTGACATTGACTCACTGACTCTCTCTCTTTCTATGGCTCTGTCTCTCTCTCTCTCTCTCTCTCTCTCTCTCTCTCTCTCTCTCTCTTTGCAGGTACTTCAAAAGGAAGAGACTGATTTATGGTGTATTCCATAATTGTAGTTCAGCTAAAGGAATAGCTCCTTTTTGGGACGTAAAAGTAATTGTGGGTTCATACACAATTAGGGGCCGGAATGTAGGAGCTATTTATTGGTGTGTTCCTAGGTTTCTGATATCTGTTGATTTATTTTTTTTTGTTGTTGTTGTTTTGTTTGGATTACTTGATAATATTTTCTTGTTATTTATTTATTTGTTTATCTATCATATTTTGTTGGGGTTAATTAGTAGTTAATTTCATTGGATAACACCCTGGGCACCTGCAATATATTTAGGTAGGCAGTGCTCACAGGACCAGCATGCACCGGGGTGGGCCTATGGTTTTTGTACCAGCGCAAGAGAGGCAACAGGAAAAGGCCCTTGTTCCTTTTTTGTTTGTTTGCTTGCTTGGTAATAAAAGGAAAGAAGAAGAAACGGAACAAGATTGTTTGGACAATGACTCTTTTGCCTGCGTAAAACAAAACCCATGGTGCATCAGTGGCCGTTTGATTATAAGTTACGTTTATTATTTTAGTGAAGGACAAATAGCCACTACAATGACTGTTAGCCTTTATGCTAATTTACTCATGTCTAAAGGCAAATACACACGTGGCATGATGTGGGGACACTATGGGACTGCCCCAAACTTTTCGGGACCTGAGGCTGTCTTGCTAGGAGCTAGCATGGTAGCCGTTAGCATGTTAGCATTTAAGCTAATTTACCCATATCTAAAGGCAAATACACACATGGCATGATGTAGGGAGGTTATAGGACAACCTTGGCACTTTCTATACTTGAGGCTCTCTTGCTAGGTGCTAGCATGGTAGCCGTTAGCATGTTAGCATTTAAGCTAATTTACTCATGTCTTTTTTTTTTTTTGTCCCGTCCAGCCATTGGGGCAGATAGTATTGTTGATCTAAATGCCCTTACATGCTAGACAGATTTGCTCTGTGTCAGGAAAGGTGTTGGCTAACTTCCCTGTACCATGAAATTTTATTTGCCGTTATTTGATGTTTTTGTTATGCCATTTGGGGCGACTGGACCGGAGCAAGAAGAAGAACAGAAAAGAAGAAGAGAGAAGAGAAAGGTGGGGTCGGGGGGGGGGGGGGGCAGTAGAGGGAGAGACAAAAACAGCAGCAACAAGAATTCCCAAAACAACAACAGTGACAACAGTTAAATGTCAATGATGGCTAAGGGTCACACTGGAGATGATATCAGTGAAATGAAACAGTCCAACTTACCAGTAGCAATAGTAACGATGAAGACATGACCCATGATAGTAAACACAATTGCAACCATACAGTTACAGTAATTAAAATCTCACTGCTTGACATCATTATATAAACATCAGGGATAAGATAGTAGATTGTGTAGAGAGGCACCCATGTGCTGTGAGTGCCCATATGGAGGTGTGTTGTGTATGTGAATGCGAGTGTGTGAATGTGTAATTGTCACTGAGAATGACAGACGGAGAGAGACTGCCTTCCGCCCACGTACCGGAGAACCATCCCCGACGAGCCCTAAGGCAAGACTGGGGATGGGCAAAGACAGGGACAGCGATGCGGCAGAGCATAGAACCAGTGGCAGCAGACACCCAAACGCCCGAAAGAGCACCGCCCCCCCAGCAGGCCCCACCCCGAGGAGCATGCTCCCCATCCCCACACGCCACCCAGGCCCCCGTCCCCACGAGCAGGATCAGGTCCCCTCCCAACACACAGCCCGGTCCCCGCAGCAGCCACCACAGCGCAACAACCCCAAGCCACCACCGTAGACTTCAGGCCACCAGCAGCGCGGACCCCACTGCCTGGAGGCCGGTGAACGCCCCCCCAAGGGCACGTTGGCGCCCGCGACCCAGGACAGATCCAGGGAGGTAGCGCCAACCATGACACCAGGGCAAGCCCCGGCGTCAGCTGGTTCCAGCGGGACCCCCAGGAAGGCCAGGCAGACCAGACCAAAATATCCTGCAGCCCAGGGCACCCCGAGCGAGCCGCCAAGCCCCAGCAGCCAGCGGGCCAATCGCGGGGGTAGGCAGTAGGCTCTCCGGTCCAGCCCGCTACACCTGTGTGTGTGAAGATGGTATTGTGTAGATAGTGCAATTAAAAATTGGCCTGCCCCATATGGCTGACCTATGTGTGTGGTGTATGTGTGTGTGTGTGTGTGTGGAGGGAAGCTGAGCAATGGTGGGTCCCATGCCTGCCCAGACCCCCCCCCCAGAACTGAGTGTCTAAGGTGCGGTTAAAATTGAAGGGTGACCAGCCAGAGGAATGCCGAGGACAAAAGGGCATCCGCAAGGAAACCCTTCGCCCCCGGCAAAACCAGTTGCAGGCCACCCCCCAAAGTCCTACATGTATGTGAGGTGGTGCAGTGCAGCAGGGAGGATCGGGGCCCCACACACGCCCACCCCGCACTACCGGCCAACCGAGCCGGGCAAGCCAGCCGCCCGGAGCAAGCCCTGGGCCACAGGACCAACCACGAGCCCCACCCAGCCCATCGTGGCGGCCAGTCCGGCCTGCCACTTACTCATGTCTAAAGGCAAATACACACATGGCATGATGTAGGGAGGTTATAGGACAACCTTGGCACTTTCTAAACTTGAGGCTCTCTTGCTAGGTGCTAGCATGATGACTGTTAGCATGTTAGCATTTTTCCTAATTTACTCATGTGTAAAGGAAAATACACACATGGCATGATTTGGGGACACTGTAGGACTGCCCCAAACTTTTCAGGACCTGAGGCTGTTTTGCTAGGTGTTAGCATGGTAGCCGTTAGCATGTTAGCATTTAAGCTAATTTACTCATGTCTAAAGGCAAATAAACACATGGCATGATGTAGGGAGGTTATAGGACAACCTTGGCACTTTCTGAACTTGAGGCTCTCTTGCTAGGTGCTAGCATGATAACTGCTAGCATGTTAGCATTTAAGCTAATTTACTCATGTTTAAAGGCAAATACACTAATGGCATGATGCAAGGAGGTTATAAGACAACCTTGGCAGTTTGTAAACTTCAGGCCTTCTTGCTAGGTGCTAGCAGGGTAGCCTTTAGCATGTTAGCATTTAAGCTAATTTACTCATGTCTACAGGCAAATAGACACATAGCATGATCTAGGGAGGTTATAGGACAACCTTACACTTTCTAAACTTGAGACCCTCTTGCTAGGTGCTAGCATGGTAACCGTTAGCATGTTAGCATTTAAGCTAATTTACTCAAGTCAAAAGGCAAATACACACATGGCATGATGCAGGGATGTTATAGGACAACCTTGGCACTTTCTAAACTTGAGGCCCTCTCGCTAGGTGTTAGCATGGTAGCCGTTAGCATGTTAGCATTTAGGCTAATTTACTCATGTCTAAAGGCAAATACACACATGGTATATTGTGCGGACACTATAAGACTGCCTCAAACTTTTCGGCACCCGAGGCTGTCTTGCTAGGTGCTAGCATGTTAGCCGTTAGCATTTTTGCTAATTTAGTAATGTGTAAACATTGGCACTTTCTAAACTTGAGGTTCTCTTGCTAGGTGCTAGCATGATGACTGTTAGCATGTTAGCATTTAAGCTAATTTACTCATGTTTAAAGGCAAATACACCCATGGCATGATGCAGGGAGGTTATAGGACAACCTTGGCAGTTTCTAAACTTGAGGCCCTCTTGCTAGGTGCTAGCATGTAGCTGTTAGCCTGTTAGCATTTAAGCTAATTTACTCATGCATAAAGGCTACTAAGCACATGTCATGATGTGGGGAGGTTATAGGACAACCTTGGTACTTTCTAAACTTGAGGGCCTCTTGCTAGGTGCTAGCATGTTGACTGTTAGCATGTTAGCATTTTACCTAATTTACTCATGTCTAAAGGAAAATACACACATGGCATGATGTGGGGACACTGTAGGACTGCCCCAAACTTTTCAGGACCTGAGGCTGTTTTGCTAGGTGTTAGCATGGTAGCCGTTAGCATGTTAGCATTTTTGCTAATTTTCTAAAGTTTAAAGGCAAATACACACTTGGCATGATGTGGGAACACTGTAGGACTGCCCCAAACTTTTCAGGACCTGAGGCTGTTTTAATAGGTGTTAGCATGGTAGCCGTTAGCATGTTAGCTAATTTAATCACGTTTAAAGGCAAATACACACTTGCATGATGTGGGGACACTGTAGGATTGCCCCAAACGTTTCAGGACCTGAGGCTGTTTTGCTAGGTGTTAGCATGGTAGCCGTTAGCATTTAAGCTAATTTACTCATGTCTAAAGGCAAATACACAAATGGCATGATGTAGGGAGCTTATAGGACAACCTTGGCACTTTCTGAACTTGAGGCTCTCTTGCTAGGTGCTAGCCTGGTAGCCGTTAGCATGTTAGCATTTGAGCTAATTTACTCATGTCTAAAACAAACTTAGAACAAACTTTTCAGGACCTGCGGCTGTTTTGCGACTGCCCCAAACTTTTCAGGACCTGAGGCTGTTTTGCTAGATGTTAGCATGGTAGCCGTTAGCATGTTAGCATTTAAGCTAATTTACTCATGTCTAAAGGCAAATACACACATGGCATGATGTAGGGAGGTTATAGGACAACCTTGGCACTTTCTGAACTTGAGGCTCTCTTGCTAGGTGCTAGCATGATAACTGTTAGCATTTAAGCTAATTTACTCATGTTTAAAGGCAAATACACTAATGGCATGATGCAAGGAGGTTATAAGACAACCTTGGCACTTTGTAAACTTCAGGCCTTCTTGCTAGGTGCTAGCAGGGTAGCCGTTAGCATGTTAGCATTTAAGCTAATTTACTCATGTCTAAAGGATAATACACACATGGCATGTTTTAGGGAGGTAACAGGACAACCCAGGCACTTTTTAACTTGAGGCTCTCTTGCTAGGTGCTAGCATGATGACTGTTAGCATGTTAGCATTTAAGCTAATTTACTCATGTCTACAGGCAAATAGACACATAGCATGATCTAGGGAAGTTATAGGACAATCTTAGCACTTTCTAAACTCGAGACCCTCTTGCTAGGTGCTAGCATGGTAGCCGTTAGCATGTTAGCATTTAAGCTAATTTACTCATGTCAAAAGGCAAATACACACATGGCATGATGTAGGGAGGGTATAGGACAACCTTGGCTTTTTCGAAACTTGAGGCCCTCTTGCTAGGTGCTAGCATGGTAGCATTTAAGCTAATTTACTCATGTCTAAAGGCAAATATACACATGGCATGATGCAGGGAGGTTATACGACAACCTTGGCAGTTTCTAAACTTGAGGCCCTCTTGCTAGGTGCTAGCATGATGACTGTTAGCATGTTAGCATTTATGCTAATTTACTCATGTCTAAAGGCAAATACACACGTGGCATGATGTGGGGACACTATGGGACTGCCCCAAACTTTTCGGGACCTGAGGCTGTCTTGCTAGGAGCTAGCATGGTAGCCGTTAGCATGTTAGCATTTAAGCTAATTTAACCATGTCTAAAGGCAAATACACACATGGCATGATGTAGGGAGGTTATAGGACAACCTTGGCACTTTCTAAACTTGAGGCCATCTTGCTAGGTGCTAGCAGGGTAGCCATTAGCATGTTAGCATTTAAGCTAATTTACTCATGTGTAAAGGATAATACACACATGATATGATTTAGGAAGGTTACAGGACAACCCAGGCACTTTTTTAACGTAAGGCTACGTGCTAAGTGCTAGCATGATGACTGTTAGCATGTTAGTATTTAAGCTAGTTTACTCATGCCTAAAGGCTACTAAGCACATGTCATGATGTGGGGAGGTTATAGGACAACCTTGGTACTTTGTAAACTTGAGGCCCTCTTGCTAGGTGCTAGCATGTTGACTGTTAGCATGTTAGCATTTTACCTAATTTACTCATGTCTAAAGGAAAATACACACATGGCATGATGTGGGGACACTGTAGGACTGCCCCAAACTTTTAAGGACCTGAGGCTGTTTTGCTACGTGTTAGCACGGTAGCCGTTTTCATGTTAGCAATTTAGCTAATTTACTCAAGTTTAAAGGCAAATACACACTTGGCATGATGTGGGGACATATGGGACTGCATCAACCTTTTCTGTACATGAGGCTTTCTTGCTAGCCGTTGGCACACCGGGCCCGAGGTTCACAGCACAGGTGGCCAGTCCATCAAAATTTCCGCGGGAATTTTCTAGTTTTAGCTTTAACTCCACAGCAGTGCTTCTCAGCCACCTGAAACTGTTGCAGATAGAACGGGATGCAAAGCTGCGTCAGGCACACTTGGAATGAGCCTCCGCTGGCTCACAATGACATGACGTATCATGCTTTGCTCACAATGTGTTTGAGAGCGAATAAAGTGCATTTTCGAACAATGGTTGTGTGTGCCAAGCAATAAAGCACATCACACTAAATGTGTTCCATAAGTGCCAAAACGCGCTTCGGAGGCCTTCTCTGAGCGAGTGGAGTGCTTTTTTGGACGTGGCACACATGTGCCATATATGGAGAAATTTTTTACCACAAAGCCTATAGGGTGCTTGAAATACATTATCACAGCGAGAGAAACACATTTTCTCATTTCAAAAATCCACGCCCTGAAATACTGGCGTTTTATGCGCTTTTTGGGTGCCTCTGGGTCCCCTGGTGAGTGTGTGTGAGGTTTCTGGTGGTTTTTTGACCAGAAAAGTTCATTTTTACTAAGTTGAAAAAATGAAAAAAAAAAAAAAACGCTAACCCCTTACGTTTTTTTTTTCAAAAATCAACGCCCTCAAACACTGGCATTTTATGCGCTTTTTGGGTGCCTCTGGGCCCCCTGGTGAGTGTGTGTGAGGTTTCTGGGTTGTTTTTGACCAGAAAAGTGCATTTTTACTAAGTTGAAAAAATGAAAAAAACGACATTATGTTTTTTTTTCAAAAATCAACGCCCTGAAATACTGGCGCTTTATGCAGTTTTTGGGTGCTTCTGGGCCCCCTGGTGATTGTGTGTGAGGTTTCTGGTGGGTTTTTTTTTTACCAGAAAAGTGCATTTTTACTAAGTTGAAAAAAAGAAAAAAAACGACATACTAACCCTTACGTTTTTTTTTTTTTTTTTTCAAAAATCAACGCCCTGAAATACTGGCATTTTATGCGGTTTTGGGGTGCTTCTGGGCCCCCTGGTGATTGTGTGTGAGGTTTCCGGTGTTTTTTTTTTTACCAGAAAAGTGCATTTTTACTAAGTTGAAAAAATGAAAAAAAAAAACGACATACTAACCCCTCACGTTTTTTTTCAAAAATCAACGCCCTCAAACACTGGCGTTTTATGCACTTTTTGGGTGCTTCTGGGCCCCCTGGTGAGTGTGTGTGAGGTTTCTGGTGTTTTTTTTTTTTTTTTTACCAGAAAAGTGCATTTTCAGCAAGTTGAAAAGATGAAAAAAAAACGACATACTAACCCCTTACGTTTTTTTTTTCCAAAAATCAACGCCCTGAAATACTGGCGTTTTATGCGCTTTTTGGGTGCCTCTGGACCCCCTGGTGAGTGTGTGTGAGGTTTCTGGTAGTGTTTTGAACAGAAAAGTGCATTTTCAGCAAGTTGAAAAAATGGAAAAAAAAAACGACATACTAACCCTTTACGTTTTTTTTCAAAAATCAACGCCCTGAAATACTGGAGTTGTATGCACTTTTTGGGTGCCTCTGGGTCCCCTGGTGAGTGTGTTTGAGGTTTCTGGTGTTTTTTTTTTACCAGAAAAGTGCATTTTACTAAGTTGAAAAAATGAAAAAAAGTTACATACTAACTAACCCCTTGGGTTTTTTTTTTTTTCAAAAATCCACGCCCTGAAATACTGGCGTTTTATGCGCTTTTTGGGTGCCTCTGCGTCCCCTGGTGAGTGTGTGTGAGGTTTCTTGTGGTTTTTTGACCATAAAAGTTCATTTTTACTAAGTTGAAAAAATGAAAAAAAAACGCTAACCCCTTACGTTTTTTTTTTTCAAAAATCAACGCCCTCAAACACTGGCATTTTATGCGCTTTTTGGGTGCCTCTGGGCCCCCTGGTGAGTGTGTGTGAGGTTTCTGGGGGGTTTTTGACCAGAAAAGTGCATTTTCAGCAAGTTGAAAAAATGAAAGAAAAAACGACATACTAACCCCTTATGTTTTTTGTCAAAAATCAACGCCCTGAAATACTGGCGTTTTATGCACTTTTTGGGTGCTTCTGAGCCCCCTGGTGAGAGTGTGTGAGGTTTCTGGTGTTTTTTTGACCAGAAAAGTGCATTTTTACTAAGTATAAAAAATGAAAAAAAAAAAACGACATACTAACCCCTTACGTTTTTTGTCAAAAATCAACGCCCTGAAATACTGGCGTTTTATGCACTTTTTGGGTGCTTCTGAGCCCCCTGGTGAGAGTGTGTGAGGTTTCTGGTGTTTTTTTGACCAGAAAAGTGCATTTTTACTAAGTTGAAAAAATGAAAAAAAAAAAAACGACATACTTACCCTTAAGTTTTTTTTTTTTTTTTTTTTTCAAAAATCAACGCCCGTTTTATGCGGTTTTTGGGTGCTTCTGGGGCCCCTGGTGAGTGTGTGTGAGGTTTCTGGTGTTTTTTTGACCAGAAAAGTGCATTTTCAGCAAGTTGAAAAAATGAAAAAAAAAAACGACATACTAACCCTTACGTTTTTTTTTTTTTTTTTCAAAAATCAACGCCCTGAAATACTGGCGTTTTATGCGGTTTTGGGGTGCTTCTGGGCCCCCTGGTGATTGTGTGTGAGGTTTCCGGTGGGTTTTTTTTTACCAGAAAAGTGCATTTTTACTAAGTTGAAAAAATGAAAAAAAAAAAACGACATACTAACCCCTCACGTTTTTTTTCAAAAATCAACGCCCTCAAACACTGGCGTTTTATGCACTTTTTGGGTGCTTCTGGGCCCCCTGGTGAGTGTGTGTGAGGTTTCTGGTGTTTTTTTTTTTTTTTTTTACCAGAAAAGTGCATTTTCAGCAAGTTGAAAAGATGAAAAAAAAACGACATACTAACCCCTTACGTTTTTTTTTTCCAAAAATCAACGCCCTGAAATACTGGCGTTTTATGCGCTTTTTGGGTGCCTCTGGGCCCCCTGGTGAGTGTGTGTGAGGTTTCTGGTAGTTTTTTGAACAGAAAAGTGCATTTTCAGCAAGTTGAAAAAATGGAAAAAAAAAACGACATACTAACCCTTTACGTTTTTTTTCAAAAATCAACGCCCTGAAATACTGGAGTTGTATGCACTTTTTGGGTGCCTCTGGGTCCCCTGGTGAGTGTGTTTGAGGTTTCTGGTGTTTTTTTTTACCAGAAAAGTGCATTTTACTAAGTTGAAAAAATGAAAAAAAGTTACATACTAACTAACCCCTTAGGTTTTTTTTTTTCAAAAATCCACGCCCTGAAATACTGGCGTTTTATGCGCTTTTTGGGTGCCTCTGCGTCCCCTGGTGAGTGTGTGTGAGGTTTCTTGTGGTTTTTTGACCATAAAAGTTCATTTTTACTAAGTTGAAAAAATGAAAAAAAAACGCTAACCCCTTACGTTTTTTTTTTTCAAAAATCAACGCCCTCAAACACTGGCATTTTATGCGCTTTTTGGGTGCCTCTGGGCCCCCTGGTGAGTGTGTGTGAGGTTTCTGGGGGGTTTTTGACCAGAAAAGTGCATTTTCAGCAAGTTGAAAAAATGAAAGAAAAAACGACATACTAACCCCTTACGTTTTTTGTCAAAAATCAACGCCCTGAAATACTGGCGTTTTATGCACTTTTTGGGTGCTTCTGAGCCCCCTGGTGAGAGTGTGTGAGGTTTCTGGTGTTTTTTTGACCAGAAAAGTGCATTTTTACTAAGTTGAAAAAATGAAAAAAAAAACGACATACTAACCCTTAAGTTTTTTTTTTTTTTTTTTCAAAAATCAACGCCCATTTTATGCGGTTTTTGGGTGCTTCTGGGGCCCCTGGTGAGTGTGTGTGAGGTTTCTGGTGTTTTTTTGACCAGAAAAGTGCATTTTCAGCAAGTTGAAAAAATGAAAAAAAAAACGACATACTAACCCTTACGTTTTTTTTTTTTTTTTTCAAAAATCAACGCCCTGAAATACTGGCGTTTTATGCGGTTTTGGGGTGCTTCTGGGCCCCCTGGTGATTGTGTGTGAGGTTTCCGGTGGTTTTTTTTTTTTACCAGAAAAGTGCATTTTTACTAAGTTGAAAAAATGAAAAAAAAAAAACGACATACTAACCCCTCACGTTTTTTTTCAAAAATCAACGCCCTCAAACACTGGCGTTTTATGCACTTTTTGGGTGCTTCTGGGCCCCCTGGTGAGTGTGTGTGAGGTTTCTGGTGTTTTTTTTTTTTTTTTTTTACCAGAAAAGTGCATTTTCAGCAAGTTGAAAAGATGAAAAAAAAACGACATACTAACCCCTTACGTTTTTTTTTTCCAAAAATGAATGCCCTGAAATACTGGCGTTTTATGCGCTTTTTGGGTGCCTCTGGGCCCCCTGGTGAGTGTGTGTGAGGTTTCTGGTAGTTTTTTGAACAGAAAAGTGCATTTTCAGCAAGTTGAAAAAATGGGAAAAAAAAACGACATACTAACCCTTTACGTTTTTTTTCAAAAATCAACGCCCTGAAATACTGGAGTTGTATGCACTTTTTGGGTGCCTCTGGGTCCCCTGGTGAGTGTGTTTGAGGTTTCTGGTGTTTTTTTTTTACCAGAAAAGTGCATTTTACTAAGTTGAAAAAATGAAAAAAAGTTACATACTAACTAACCCCTTAGGTTTTTTTTTTTTTTTCAAAAATCCACGCCCTGAAATACTGGCGTTTTATGCGCTTTTTGGGTGCCTCTGCGTCCCCTGGTGAGTGTGTGTGAGGTTTCTTGTGGTTTTTTGACCATAAAAGTTCATTTTTACTAAGTTGAAAAAATGAAAAAAAAAAACGCTAACCCCTTACGTTTTTTTTTTTTCAAAAATCAACGCCCTCAAACACTGGCATTTTATGCGCTTTTTGGGTGCCTCTGGGCCCCCTGGTGAGTGTGTGTGAGGTTTCTGGGGGGTTTTTGACCAGAAAAGTGCATTTTCAGCAAGTTGAAAAAATTAAAGAAAAAACGACATGCTAACCCCTTACGTTTTTTGTCAAAAATCAACGCCCTGAAATACTGGCGTTTTATGCACTTTTTGGGTGCTTCTGAGCCCCCTGGTGAGAGTGTGTGAGGTTTCTGGTGTTTTTTTGACCAGAAAAGTGCATTTTTACTAAGTATAAAAAATGAAAAAAAAAAAACGACATACTAACCCCTTACGTTTTTTGTCAAAAATCAACGCCCTGAAATACTGGCGTTTTATGCACTTTTTGGGTGCTTCTGAGCCCCCTGGTGAGTGTGTGTGAGGTTTCTGGTGTTTTTTTGACCAGAAAAGTGCATTTTTACTAAGTTGAAAAAATGAAAAAAAAACCGACATACTAACCCTTACGTTTTTTTGTTTTTTTTTTTCAAAAATCAACGCCCGTTTTATGCGGTTTTTGGGTGCTTCTGGGGCCCCTGGTGAGTGTGTGTGAGGTTTCTGGTGTTTTTTTGACCAGAAAAGTGCATTTTCAGCAAGTTGAAAAAATGAAAAAAAAACGACATACTAACCCCTTACGTTTTTTTTTCAAAAATCAACGCCCTGAAATACTGGCGTTTTATGCACTTTTTGGGTGCTTTTGAGCCCCCTGGTGAGTGTGTGTGAGGTTTCTGGTGTTTTTTTTTTTACCAGAAAAGTCCATTTTTACTAAGTTTAAAAAAAATGAAAAAAAAAAACGACATACTAACCCCTTACGTTTTTTGTCAAAAATCAACGCCCTGAAATACTGGCGTTTTATGCCCTTTTTGGGTGCCTCTGGGCGCCCTGGGCCCCGTTTCACGAAGCAGGTTCAACCAACTCTGAGTCTAACCCTGAACTCTGAGTTGATCTACTCTGAGACAGGAAACTCTGAGTTACGGGTTTCAGAACAGGTGATTTCATTTGGTTCAATCAACACAGAGTTTGTTCCCTCTGAGTTAAGCGCGTGCACCACGACTTTAAAAAGCCCTCATCAATGGAGCCCCGTTCCCTCGATTCACCATGGCAACGAGTGATAAGAAAAGATCGTCATATTTCAGTCCTCTGGAACTGGATATATTAATGCGGTCATACGGCGAATTTTTTCGTGTTTTTAAAAAGAAAAGCAACACGGCTGCAGCAGCGAAAGAACGTGAGTCGGCGTGGGAAAAGATTAGTGCTCGAGTCAATGCGTAAGTTTAAATTTATTATATACATTTATGCAATCACAATAATATTAGGCTACAGATGCAAACAAGTAGAATGGTGTTACAGCTACAATTTATGTCACTTAGATGTAATCCCACCGGCGAAAAAAGAACGTGGAAGCAGCTGAAGATAAAATATAAAAACATTGTTCAAACAGGTAAGCCCTCAGCATAACAGTCAGGGTGCCTCTTTTTAATCATGTTTACCACTAAATATGATTCAGCGGCTGTTTCAGTGTGCATTATCTCCAACATAATATTGTTTTCACACACATAAATGTCCTCGCCTGTATACAGTTAAATCAGACATATGAAAAGCAACATCTAACTTCTACTCAGCCAACAGAAAGCGGGCATCTGCCCACAAAACTGGCGGAGGACCACCCCCACCACGTCTGACTGAGGCAGAGGAGCTGGCCATGAGTCAGACTGTCGGGAGGCCAGTCGCAGAGGGGATCCCTGGAGGAACCTCATCCTCGGACATGATTACACAGGAGCCACCAGCCTTGAGAAGATGCAATAGGCCTAGGCCTCAAACTTCTTTTGGGCCTATAGTTCAATGTTAATTTCCCTTTCATGTGTTTTTCATTTGTCTCAACAGATTCTGAAGGCGTACTTGGTCTAGTGGATCCATGTGCCACTTTAACTGTAAGTAGCCAATAGTCCAGAGATTATGCCATATTTAAAGTATAGCATAGTGAAACACAACACTCTAAACAGGATGATGAAGATGATGGGACCACAATGTCTGCTGCCTTCTCTGTGGTGTCTGAGAGGGAGCCTGAGAGGCCTACAGAGGTAAAATCTTGATGTTACTGATTTCCTCTCCATTCACATGTGTTTACATGCTTTTGTGGATTATAGTGACTTTTAGCCTACACTGAAGTATTAACGGATTCTTATCCATTTTAACAGAGCATGGCTGGGCAGCAGGAAAAGGGTCCCTCAACCTCCACAGCACAGATTGACACAGTGAGATATTCAGTAAATTCCAGAGGTTAATTCAGTGGAATTCATGTGCAACTGTATAATGTCATCCTTATGTGTTCCCAGCTACCACTAAAAGAAATCTACAAAGTGCATTTATTAAAAACAGTACAAAAAACAGAAAAAGAAATGGTGCTGCTGGACCGCTAGATAACTAAAACGGATCTGGAAATTGAATTATTAAAACACAAGTTAGAGGTGGGTGCAAGGTCATAGGTGAATTGTGTTGATGATTGTAACAATTAAATTAATTTTTCTTATTTGTAGGAAATAAAGAAGACCAAATGAAACATTTTTTGTCTTTCTGTTTATTTTACTGCTGTTGGTGATGGTGATTATGAAAAACGACCAAACTGGCTTTAAACACGCACGACAATGAATGAATCACACCGTGTGTAGCGTAAGAGGGCGGAGACAGAAAGAAACTCGAGGTTCATTGAAGAAAACCCGGTCCCGACCAGGTTATCTTTCACAAAGTCTGTTGCCATAGTAACTGACACCGAGGTTAAGTTACCTCTCTCTGTGAAACAGGCTGGAGTTACTCCTCTGTCTCTGGTTTGACTTACCTCCCTTTGTGAAACGGAAAACTCAGAATTTCCCTCATTTCAGGGTTAACATACTCAGAGTTTTCACTAAACCTGCTTCGTGAAACGGGGCCTCGGTCACTGCTCATGCGTAAACAACGATGCAAAGTGCTAAGCTAGTTGGCGAATTGCGAGATTTTAAGCCCTCGCTAAAGTTTATGGTCACTAAAATGAATGAAGGAGCTGGACCAAGTAAAAAGGCAAAAACATATCACTTCCATACGGAATGGGAGGTGGACTTTTTTTTCACAATGTACATGAACATTTGGAAGTGTGCTTGAGGCTGGCTATCAGCAGCTACTGTCCGGACTATGCATCCCTGGCTGATTCAATTCAGTGCAAGTCATCAAAGTAAACTCAGGTAATTACAAAAAATGTTAATAGTTAATTATGTGTGTTTTGCAATATTGGCTCATTTGGTTATGTAAGGCAGTGTTCAACCTTTTTTGAACCACAGCATGTTTTTTACATTGGAAAAATCTTGTGGCACACCACTAACCAAAAATGTTACAAAATGTCACCACGACCTCACACGTGCATCAATAAGTCTATCGGAGGAACAAGGTAGGTGTTGGCACACGGACCAATATTCCATTGCTCTGCCAGTCTTTACACCACAGACACTCCACAGTAGCCACGTTTTTACATGACCAGTTTTTCTCTTTCCGAATGACCTTTGGTATCCATGGAAAGGAATATTCCAATCTCCTGTCTACATGTGCCGTGAAAATCAAACAGAATAGTCAATAGGGCATGCCCAGTAAAACGTAAACATCAATATCACGTGATACCGAAAGTTTTTCTTTCACTTGTTGGAATAACTCCGTATTGCCAGTTTTTCGTCTGTCCAGTCTTGAAATTTAGTTTGAATCAAAAATAAACTTTGCTTAGTCCAGTGCCGATTGCTGGCCTCCATTTTTAAAAGTGAAGAACGTCTGGATCTGGGTGTTACATCATATCTGAGCATGCGCTGAAAGAACGCACCCGGGATAAATTTAAACAGGAAAAGATCAAATTCAATCTTGCTAACATTTTATAATTGAACTCAGGACATGTTTTATATAGATATATATATTCTTTTTTAATAAAACTGCACTTGTGAATAAAGTATAGAAGGGTTTAGATTCTGTTTCACAGATGGCGGTAATGCACACGAAAGCTGCTTGCCAAACGCCAATAAACAACAGAAGAAGAAAAACACCATGAAGAAGAAGGCACCCTGACAACTTTCCGTTTGAGCGGGTACAAGATACCTCAATCGGATTGGTTAAAGGAATATTCCATCTCTGTTCAATTCTTTCCGTTTGAGCAACTAAACCAAATGCAATTGGAATATTTGGGTCCATATATTCATGGCTATTGACATAATATTTGCAAATGATGATTAATAAATGTTAACTATAAAAAGTGATATTGGATAATTCCTCACGGCACACCTGACGGTTTCTCAAGGTACACTAGTGTGCCGCGACACAGTGGTTGAAAATAACTGATGTAAGGTACATCAACATACATTGTATGTACAAATAATCCTCAATACATTTGAAAATAAATAGATGTTTTGCATTTTTGTAGTGGCTAGATCATTTTGACTCGGTCAGTGTGAGCACCCCTGGGTTAGGGTTAGGGTTAGGGTTAGGGTTAGGTTAGGGTTAGGGTTAGGGTTAGGTTTAGGGTTAGGGTTAGGTTTTGGGTTAGGGTTAGGTTAAGGGTTAGGGTTAGGTTAAGGGTTAGGGTTAGGGTTTTGGCACTTATGGAACACATTTAGTGTGATGTGCTTTATTGCCTGGCACACACAACCATTGTTCGAAAATGCACTTTATTCGCTCTCAAACACATTGTGCGCAAAGGATAATACGGCGTGTCATTGTGAGCCAGCGCAAGGTGCCAGGAGGCTCATTCCAAGTGTGCCTGGCGCAGCTTCGCATCCCGTTCTATCTGCCACAGTTTCATGTTGCTGAGAAGCACTGCTGTGGAGTTAGAGCGAAAAAGAGGAAAAAGTGTTTCACTCGCTGTGATAATGTATTTCAAGCAACCTATAGGCTTTGTGGTAAAAATTTTCTCCATATATGGCACATGTGTGCCACATCCAAAAAAGCATTCCACTCGCTCAGAGAAGAAGGGTTAGGTTTAGGGTTAGGTTAAGGGTTAGGGTTAGGGTTAGGGTGAGGGTTAGGGTTAGGGTTAGGGTTAGGGTTAGGGTTAGGGTTAGGGTTAGGGTTAGGTTAAGGGTTAGGGTTAGGTTTAGGGTTAGGGTTAGGTTTTGGGTTAGGGTTAGGGTTAGGCTTAGGGTTAGGTTAAGGGTTAGGGTTAGAGTTAGGGTTAGGGTTTTGGCACTTATGGAACACATTTAGTGTGATGTGCTTTATTGCTTGGCACACGCAACCATTGTTCGAAAATGCACTTTAGTCGCTCTCAAACACATTGTGCGCAAAGGATGATACGGCGGGTCATTGTGAGCCAGCGGAAGGTGCCAGGAGGCTCATTCCAAGTGTGCCTGACGCAGCTTTGCATGCCGTTCTATCTGCCACAGTTTCATGTGGCTGAGAAGCACTGCGGTGGAGGTAGAGCGAAAATGAGAAAAATGTTTCACTCGCTGTGATAATGTATTTCAAGCAACCTATAGGCTTTGTTGTAAAAATCTTCTCCATATATGGCACATGTGTGTCACGTCCAAAAAAGCACTCCACTCGCTCAGAGAAGAAGTTTTAGGGTTAGGGTTAAGTTAAGGGTTAGGGTTAGAGTTAGGGTTAGGGTTAAGGGTTTTAGCACTTATGGGACACATTTAGTGTGATGTGTTTTATTGCTTGGCACACACAACCAATTGTTCGAAAATGCACTTTATTCACTCTCAAACACATTGTGAGCAAAGCATGATACGGCGTGTCATTGTGAGCCAGCGGAAGGTGTCAGGAGGCTCATTCCAAGTGTGCCTGACGCAGCTTCGCATCCCGTTGTATCTGCCGCAGTTTCATGTGGCTGAGAAGCACTGCTGTGGAGTTAGAGCGAAAATGAGAAAAAGTGTTTCACTCGCTGTGATAATGTATTTCCAGCACCCTATAGGCTTTGTGGTAAAACATTTTCTCCATATATGGCCCATGTGTGCCACGTCCAAAAAAGCACTCCACTCGCTCAGAGAAGGCCTCCGAAGAGCGTTTTGGCACTTATGGAACACATTTAGTTTGAGCAAATGTGAGCAAATGATGTTACGGCTGCTCATTGCGAGCCAGCGGAAAGTGCCAGGAGGGTCATTCCAAGTGTGCTTGACGCAGCTTCGCTTCCCATCATATGTGCAACTGTTTTACGGGGCTGACAAGCACCGCTGTGGCGTTAGAGCGAAAATGAGACAAAGTGTTTCATTGGCTCTGATAATGTACCGAATCACAGTTCAGGTGGAGCGTGACACCCCCCCTCCATCAATGGATGCCACCTGGCGGACCTCCAGGCTTGTTGGGGAACCTGCAATAGAAATCGGATATGAGGGTTTTGTCAATAATAAGTGATCTCGGGATCCACGATCGGTCCTCGGGACCGTAGCCCTCCCAGTCGATCAGAAACTGCGTTCCCCTGTCTCGTCGTCTTGCGTCCAGGATGGATCTTACTGTGAAAGCAGGGTGGCCGTCAACCTGCCGTGCGGGAGGTGGTGATGCAGGGGGGGGGGATTCAGGGCGGATGAAGCCACCGGCTTGAGTTGGGACACGTGGAATACAGGGTGGCGTTTGATAGACGCTGGAAGTATAAGGTGTGCGGTCACTGGATTGATCATGTGTTTAATCTCGTATGGCCCAATGAATCTAGGGGACAGTTTCCTAGATTCTCCTGCCAGGGAGATGTTGCGGGACGCCAGCCATACCTTCTGGCCAGGTTTGTAGTCCGGGGCTGGTTTGTGGTGGCGGTTGGCCAGCCTCTGGTTGCCCTTGGCGGTACGTGAGAGGGCGACCCTGGTGTTGCGCCAAACCCGGTGAGCCCGACAGAGGAAGGCAGCCAAGGAGGGGACTGTGCACTCGGGTTCCTGGGAGGGAAAGATGGGGGGTTGAAAACCATGAACAACATGGAATGGGGAGAGGCTTGTCGCGGAGCAGACCAGGGTATTGTGGGCGTACTCTACTCAAGGGAGGTAGGTGGCCCAGGAAGACGGACGCTAGTGACAAACACATCTCAAGGCTGCCCCCAAATCCTGGTTAGCACGCTTGGATTGTCCGTTGGACTGGGGGTGGTAGCCTTATGACAGGCTGGGTCGGGCCCCCAGGGACTTACAGAAAGCCCCCCAAGTGGCTGAAGAAAATTGAGGGCCTCTGTCAGACACTATGTCCTGTGGGATCCCGTGCAGGCGCACCACATGCACGACCAAGAGTTTGGCCGTCTCCATTGAGGAGGGGAGCTTGCGGAGGGGGATGAAGTGTGTGAATTTGGAAAATCTGTCCACAATGGTCAGAATAATGGTAAAGCCACTAGATGAGGGGTAATCCGGTAACAAAGTCCAAAGCGATATAGGTCCAGGGCCGGGACGGGACAGGAAGGGGTCGTAGCAATCCAGCAGGGGGCTGATGAGAAGATTTATTCCTGGCGCAGACGGAGGAGGCTGCGACAAAGCTCCTGGTGTCAGCATGAAGGGTAGGCCACCAGAACCGCTGAGCCAGGAGGAAGGCGGTCCATCGAGCCCCGGGGTGGCAGGCGATTTTAGAGGCGTGAGCCCACACCAGCACCTCGGGACGGAGTGTCGCCGGGACGAACAAGCGGTGGGGGGGGCATCCAGCTGGGGCGGGTGAGTCCTTGGCCGCCTCTGCTACGCGCCTCTCTACCTCCCATCGCAGGGCTCCTATGATTCGGGACTGTGGCAGGATGGTCTCTGGGAGAGAGTCCTCAACTGCGGGCGCAAACATCCTGGACAGGGCATCAGGCTTCCCATTGAGTGACCCCGGGCGAAAGGTGATGCAGAAGTCAAACCTGGTAAGGAAGAGGGCCCACCTTGCCTGCCGGGGGTTCAGGCGGTTGGCAGAGCGGATGTAGGCCAGATTCCGATGGTCCGTGTAGATGGTAAAGGGGTGAGTGGCGCCCTCCAGCCAATGCCTCCATTCTTGTAAGGCCAGTACCACCGCCAGGAGCTCCCGATTCCCAATGTCATAATTACTCTCGGCCGGAGATAGACGACGGGAGAGGAAGGCACAGGGGTGCAGTTTCTGATCGGTGGTGGAGCGCTGGGAGAGCACGGCCCCGACCCCAGAGTCGGAAGCGTCAACCTCGACAAAAAAAGGGAGAGAGGGGTTAGGATGTACCAGTACAGGAGCGGACGTAAACAGGGATTTGAGGCGCTGGAAGGCCTTTGCAGCCTCAGGGGACCACAAAAATGGTACCTTGGATGAAGTAAGCTTATTCAGGGGTTCCGCCACCTTACTGAAGTTACGAATAAAACGACGGTAAAAGTTGGCGAACCCCAGGAACCTCTGCAAGAGCTTCCTTGATGTAGGAGTAGGCCAGTCAACCACTGCCTGAACCTTGGCAGGGTCGGGTCTGAGTTGACCTTTCTCCACTATAAACCCCAAGAAAGACGAAGCAGGAAGCATGAAACGTACACTTCTGGGGTTTGACATATAGTCTGTTCTCCAGGAGTCTCTGGAGGACTAATCGGACATACTGGCGGTGTACCGAAACGGAGGGGGAAAAAATGTAAATATCGTCCAGGTAAACGAACACGAAACGGCCAATCATGTCCCGCAAGATATCATTTATCAGGCATTGGAAGACGGCAGGGGCGTTAGTAAGGCCGAAGGGCATCACAAGGTATTCGAAATGCCCGAGTGGCGTATTAAAGGCTGTTTTCCACTCATCGCCCTCCCGGACACGCACCAGGTGATAGGCGCTACGTAGATTGAGCTTAGTAAAAACGGCGGCCTCGTGCAGGGAAGTAAAAGCAGAATTGAGAAGGGGAAGGGAATATTTATTCCTGACCGTGATTTTATTAAGAGCACGAAAGTCGATGCAGGGGCGTAGGGAGCCGTCTTTCTTTTTGACAAAGAAGAACCCTGCTGCGAGGGGGGAAGATGATGGTCGGATGTGACCGGCAGCGAGGGAGGTGGAGATGTAATCCTCGAGAGCACGGTGTTCGGGTTGAGAGATATTGTACAAGCGTGATGCGGGAAGTGGTGACCCGGGAAGCAAATCAATGGCGCAGTCATAGGGACGGTGAGGCGGGAGGGTCATGACCCGATCTTTGCGGAACACGTCACTAATGGAATGATATTCCCCCGGAACCAGGGACAGGTCAGGGCGGTCAATGGTGGTTAAGCCGACAGGGGGCGCGGGGGGTAAGGCGGCACGAAGACAACGGCTGTGACAATATGCGCTCCAGTTGGAAATAGTTAAAGTCTTCCAATCAAAGTTAGGACCGTGCTGGCGAAGCCAGGGGAGCCCAAGTACTAGCGGCGCTGAGCGAGAGGGCATAAGAAAAAATTTTGTGACCTCTTTGTGGTTACCCGACAGCAATAAGGATAAGGTGCATGTCTGATGCGTAATACAAGCCAGGTGGCGCCCATCAAGCAAGCGGACATTCTTGTGGTGGACAAGTTCGACAGTGGGAATTTTAAGAGAACTGACCAGTCCGCTATCGATGAAGTTCTCGTCTGCCCCGGAGTCAATTAATGCGGTGATAGGAGAAGCTCCCCCCGCCCAGGACCTTTGACTTGAAGTCGACCCACCAGGGAGGATGACGCCGCCGATGTGGTAGGAGCGGGGAGTGCCAGCAGCTGGGGAATATCCCTGGTGGAGGATGAGCGTTGGCGTGCTGGGCGTACTGGGCAGCGGGAAATCATATGTGTGGGGCTCCCGCAGTACAGGCACAGCCGCAGGTGTAGACGGCGACTCCTCTCCGCCGACAAAAGGCGGCTGGCTCCCAGCTGCATGGGGATGACGCCCCCGTCGTCGTCAGACGGCGCTCCGCCACTAGAGGAGGGAGGGAGGAGCGGAGCCCGAAGAGCCCCGGGAGGTGGAGGTTGGAGCCAGCGTGTTGGTAGGAGAGGCTCCGTCCTCCGCTGCGCACCCGCAGCCGGTTGTCAAGGCGAATGGATAGCGAGATTAGCTTCTCCAGCGTCTGCGTCTCATCCTGAGCGGCCAGCTCGTCCTGCACACGTTGGCTGAGGCTCGCCCGGTACGCGCTTCGCAGCGCCTTGTCATTCCAGCCGCTCTCTGCCGCCAGAATACGGAAGGAGATTGAGTGGTCCTGCCGAATCACGAGGAGGCGGCTGCCTGCCTCTCGCTCTCTCACCGGATGGTCAAACACGCTCCGGAGTTCCGCGATGAACAGAGGTAGGCTGGAGCACAGTTCTGGTTTCACCTCACACACTGACATCGCCCAGCTTGCCGCATGTCCCGCTAGCAAGCTGAGCATGTAGAGCATGTGAGCATGGAAGAGGATCTGGCGTGGAGGTGGCGGGCACGTTTGACAGCTGCGCATGTTGCTCCCTAACGAGTGTGGTTAGCTCGTTAAGGGTTTGCTCGTGATGGCTTATTCGCTGGCCGTGGGCTCTGAGGGCTTGTCGCACCACGTCGTCCTCTGCGGGATCCATACCTGACTCGGCTATTCTGTGATGAGTTTACGGTAAGAACCGGGTTCGGATCCCAGGATGCAGAGGACACCGTAGTCAATTGCAGTTCAAGTCTTTTAATTGCCTTTCGTGACAACGAGGGGGTAACCAAGGACAACGGCATGTAAAAGGAAAGAAAAGATGCTGCGGGTAAAAACCAGAAAATCAAAGTACCAACAGGGATCGTGGGGGCCACAGGGCATGCAGCAGGAGTAGTCCACGTCGACTGGAGGGCACTCGGGATCGTCGATGTAACCGGAAGGTCAGAAGTGATAGCATATGGCGTGGAGACCAGAACAATAGCCGAGTGCCCTCCAGTCGCCACAGGTGGGTATAAATGGGGGAAATGGAATGAGAAACAGCTGTGGCACGTCCTGTGGCTCCTCCCAAAGTGGGAGTGGAGAAATCTAAAAGGGACAACAGAATTAGTAAGCAATACAACCAAAGGAACATGACAATACCACCCAAGCTACCGAATCACAGTTCAGGTGGAGCGTGACAGAGAGAGGCCAGTGGAGGAACACACCAGGGTGTTGTGTGCGTATTCCACCCACGGAAGATCCCGAGACCAGGACATGGGGTGTTGGTGGCACACACACCTCAAGGCTGACTCCAGGTCCTGGTTTACCCGCTCCGTCTGTCCGTTGGACTGGGGGTGGTATCCAGAGGAAAGGCTGACCGAGGCTCCCAGGGACTTGCAAAAAGCCCTCCAGGTCGCTGAGGTAAACTGGGGACCTCTATCGGACACCACATCAACTGGAATGCCATGAGGGCGGACCACATGTAGAAGCTTGGCTGTCACCAGGGCGGAGGGGATTCTGCGGAGGGGAACAAAGTGAGCCAACTTGGAGAACCTATCCACAATGGTAAGAACAGCGGTGAAACCCCTCGAAGCGGGCAGACCAGTCACAAAGTCCAAGGCAATGTGTGACCAAGGGCGAGAGGGGATGGGGAGCAGGTGGAGCAGGCCTGCCGGTGGCTGGTTGGAAGACTTGTTTCTGGCACAGATGGGGCAGGCAGCAACGAAACTCTTTGTGTCGGCATGGAGGGAGGGCCACCAAAAGCGCTGGGACAGAAGGAAGGCAGTGCGTCTGGCACCGGGGTGACAGGCAATCTTAGAGCAGTGGCCCCAGGTCAGGACCTCCGACCGCAGGGACCGTGGGACGAACAGGCGGTCTGGGGGACAGCCCGCTGGGACAGGGGTGTCCCCGCCGGCTTCAGCCACTCTCCTCTCGATCTCCCACTGGAGTCCACCCACGATGCAGGACTGGGGAAGGATGGCGTCGGGTGCTGGGTCTTCAACTTGCGGTGCAAACATGCGGGAGAGAGCATCTGGTTTGCCATTTAGGGAACCTGGGCGATAAGTCAGAGTAAAGTTGAAGCGGGTGAGGAAGAGAGCCCACCGGGCCTGGCGGGGGTTGAGGCGCTGGGCAGAGCGTACGACAACCAGTGCCTCCACTCCTGCAGGGTGAGGACCACCGCCAACAGCTCCCGATTGCCAACATCATAGTTGCGTTCAGCGGGCGATAGACGCCTGGAGAAAAAGGCGCAGGGGTGCAGCCTCTGGTCCGAGCTGGAGCGCTGGGAGAGCACGGCCCCTACGCCAGTATCGGACGCATCCACCTCAACGAAAAACGGTAGAGAAGGATTAGGGTGAACCAGAACTGGTGCAGAGGTGAAAAAGGACTTAAGGCGCCGAAAGGCCGAATCGGCCCCCGGTGACCAGGAAAACGGAACCTTGGCAGATGTCAGCTTGTTCAGAGGGTCGGCGACTTTACTAAAGTTGCGAATAAAGCGCCGGTAAAAGTTGGAGAAACCCAGAAACCTCTGTAACAGCTTCCTAGATGTGGGAGTGGGCCAGTCAACCACAGCCTGGATCTTGGCAGGGTCGGGTTTCAGTTGCCCCTTCTCAATGATAAACCCCAGAAAGGGCACCGACAGTGAATGAAAAGTGCACTTTTGAGGCTTGACGAACAGACGGTTCTCCAAGAGCCTCTGGAGGACAAGGTAAACATGCTGCAGGTGTTGTTTGGTGGATGAGGAGTAAATAAGGATGTCATCAAGATACGCAAAAACAAAGCGGCCAATCATGTTGCGTAGGACATCGTTGATGAGGCATTGGAAGACTGCTGGAACATTAGTAAGACCAAAAGGCATAACGCAGTATTTGAAATGCCCTAATGGCGTGTTGAAGGCAGTCTTCCATTCATCCCTTTTCCAAATACGAATGAGGTGGTAGGCACTACGTAGGTCCAACTTAGTAAAAATGGTGGCAGTGTGAAGTGGAGTGAAGGCGGAATCAAGGCGAGGAAGAGGGTATTTATTCTTTACTGTGATGGCATTGAGTGACCTAAAGTCTATACACGGGCGCAAGGAACCGTCCTTCTTTTGGACGAAAAAGAACCCCGCTGCCAAGGGGGAGGAGGAGGGCCGGATATGCCCTGCAGCGAGGGAAGTGGAGATGTACTCCTCGACAGCCTTCTGTTCAGGTTTGGAAATGTTATATAGTCGAGAGGAAGGAAGCGGCAAAAGGTCCTGTAACATCCACTCGTGGTCACTAATCATCTGCCCCTAGGCCTTGAGGGCAAACTCAAGCTGCTGGTGTTCCGCGGGATCCATGGCATTGGCTGGATTATTCTGTCAGGACTAGGCCGCGTGGCGTGGAGGTTAGATCCCAGGATGCAGGACACAGCAGGCTCAGGTAATGTTTTCCAGTCTTTAATTGTCCAGTGAGTGAGGCAAAAGTAACTGAAGGCGAGGGAGCACAAAAGAGGGGGCTCCC
Organism: Doryrhamphus excisus; assembly: GCF_030265055.1. Lineage (NCBI taxonomy): Eukaryota > Metazoa > Chordata > Actinopteri > Syngnathiformes > Syngnathidae > Doryrhamphus > Doryrhamphus excisus. The sequence continues at coordinate 2,898,395 of NC_080471.1, forward strand.
TGACTTAGTGCAAGCAGGCACAACACAAATTACCTCAAGAAACAATAAGCAGTCTGAAAGGCACGCGGGCTATCGGACGAGTAGGAGGGTGCGTGGCAGAGGCGTACGCAGTGCTGAAGGGGTACAGGAGCACGGTAACAGTTCGGAGCTGGTCTGTAACGTCCACCAAGGAATAATCCAGCACCCTCCTGCAGCAGCTCAGTGCCTAATGAAGGAGACTGGAAATGAGGGCGAATTGGCAACAGCTGCACCCGTCAGGTAGCTCCGCCCAACTCAAGGGAGGTCCGCGTCTGCAAATGCACAAGGAGAGCAGTAAGGGCTCAAATGACACCAAAACCCAGACGTACCCCCAAACAGCAACACAAGGTAAGCACATGTCACAGTGCACCGTGACAGTCTGTCTCTTCTGTATTTCTGTATTTAAGTGTTTTTAAAAGTGTCACAGGAGTTTGAACCTGACATTTACTTCATCCTTCGAGCCGGATCCCAAGATAAGGGAATCCAGTTGTGGAGCGGACAAGACAGAGAGACTGTGGCCACGGCAGACAAAACCCTTTGACGGTCTGTCTTCTCAGCTCAACTGGAAGCTGAAGGTTGATGGGAGACCGACGGAAGAGAAGACAAGAAACAGTAAAACATTTTTGATCAGACTGTGAATGAAAGGGCGCCGTCCCTTTGTGTTAAAGCAAGGATGGGCAAACTGAGACCTGGGGGCCGCATGCTGAGTGCGGCCCGCGAGTCAATAAGGTTTGTCACCTGGTGCTAAAGCCTTGTGTATACTAGTCACTGGCAAGCAAAGAGACAGACTCGACGGTCTTCTGTAGGAAGATAGAGCTGGCAGTCTTCTGTGACAAGACGGACTTGGCAGTCTTTTGCAATAGGACAAGCTCGGCAGTCTTGTACAATAAGACGGACTCGGCAGTCTTCTGTAGAAAGACGGAGTAGTCTTTTGAAAAGACGGTGTTGTCTTTTGTAAAAGACGGAGTTGGCAGTCTTTTGTAATAAGACAGAGTTGGTGGTCTTTCACAATAAGACGGAGTTGGCAGTCTTTTGTAAGAAGATGGAGTTGACAGTCATGATAGGCTAGGAAAGGAGAGCCTCCACGGTTAAAGACCTTTTTTGAATGTGAAAACGTTTTCAAAGTAGGAATGAGTGTGTGAATGGGAGATTTTGTCACTAGACAGGTCTTCATATTAAAAGGTGAGAAAAAGAGTAAGTCTTTGAGGAATCAGAGGCAAGAATTCTCCACCCTTGAGAGAAGCTTGAGAATTACCTCAAAGAAAAGTTCATTACTCTCTCACTGACAAACAACCCTGTTTTCCCTAGGAAACATCTAGAAATATGGATTAATAGGTATGGTTTTGATGGACAATTATCCATCCCTAAATTAATTAAATGACAACAAGAAAAAGGAACAAGAATAAAACCAAGAAAATGCAGGAAGGGTATGATGACCTATCATATTGGAAGGAGTTGGCAGAAAAAAGGCGAGGCGGAGATGAAGGAAGGAAAGCGAGAGATAGAGCAGTGAAGGTTGAGTTATTTAAGACAGTAAGGGAAGTTTTACTTCATGAGTATCAAAAAGATGAAGGGAAAGTAAGTGAGGACAAAGACTCAGAAACATTTTATACACGAAAGGAAGATAACAAAAGTTGGGTTATGCCAACTAAAAGAGTGAGCAACAGTAGTCAAAATGATGGTGTAGTAGGTGGACAACCACGATTGTATCCACAGTGGACCTAACCCAAATTATGAGAAGAGATTAGAAAAATGTAACATCCCTATTTTCCAGTGAGAAAAAGCGCCACTCTGTGAGATGGAGAATGATACAGGACTAACAAGCTGTAAATCAAGCTGTGGTGGCAAGAGCACCTTGTGTGCCTGACCCACACACATTGTTAAATTCTTTACCAACAGATGTCACATGGTTCACCATAGTAGACATCAGTAATGCATTCTTCTCCATTCCAATAGAGAAAGAAAGTTCTGGTTCGCATTTATGTTTGCAGAAAAAAAATATATATATACATACACACGCCTACCCCAAGGATATTGTGAAAGCCCGACAATTTATTCACAAGCTTTAATGAAAGCCAGATACTGTTATATGTCAATGACATCCTTCTAGCGTCACCAGATAGGAAGTCATGTGAGGAAGACACAATAGCTTTATTGCATCAATTAGCATAAAAGCGGGTAAAACAAATGATGTCCTTTTTAGGACTCACTAATTATTTAACACGTTGGATTCCAAACTATGCACAAATAGTGTCACCATTAACAAACTTATGTATGAAATGATGTCACTCTTACAGTGGAATGAGGAGGCAGAAAAAGCATTCTGTGAAAAAGAGTACTGGTATGAAGTATGATTGTAGCTGAACCTGATTACAGCAAAACATTTATACAAACAGATGTAGATGTAAAGGTCATTACATGATCTCAGTCTCACTACAAGAGTATGGTACAAAGAAAAGACCAATTGCGTACTACTCTTCTAAGATAGATGCAGTAGCATGCGCCATGCCACATTGTTTGTGGGCTGTAATAGCAGCATCTATAGCTGTGGAAACAAGTGCAACCATTGTATTGTTCCATCCAGCCGTACTGAAAGTACCTCATGCAGTACCACCCTGCTATTACAGACGAACATGACATTTTTGTCTCCTGTTAGACATCTGTCTTGTATGGCGACACTTTTGTCCCAACCACATTTAACACTTGAGTGATGGACCACGCTCAACCCAGCTACCCTTTTACCACTCCCTGAGGAAGGCCAACCACATGATTGCTATGAGCTAACAACACAAACTGCAAAGTGTAGACCAGACTTATTAGATCAGGCACTAACAAAAAGAGGTGATTTTTGTAGATGGTTCCTCATTGAAAAATTATTTGGTCAAAACAATAACAGGCTATGCAACTGTGGCAGTGGTAGGAAGCAGAAGAATACTGGCTTACACCAGAGATTTTCGAGGACCAGACAACGCCACCCTGGGAATTTCACCCAGAGAGTCAATTTCTTTTTCTTTTCCCTCTTAAAGCATACACAGGTTCATTATACTCATGAGGCTGGAGACATGGTTCACATTATAAAAAATTAATAGATTTTATTAACAAGTTTTAACATCTTTTTAAAATACCACACACACAAGAAGGGGAAGAGGGAAACCTAATCAGGTGCTGAGGCTTACCAGGTGGACAATGGGCTAGTGAAGGGGGGAGGGATCCACCCAAAACAACCCAAAAAGCACCCAGTCACACGTGACACACACACAGGGTTGTGCAAAGAAAACCAAATCCCAGAGGAGCACCGCACACAGAAGGAGGGGATACCGCCACCCAGACCACCAGCACCACCACCGATCCTCAGCAACTGAAAAGGGAATAAAACAATTAGTGGGGTCAAAAACAAAATAATAAAGCAATTAAACAAAAATAACAAAATTATACTAACTAAATTGAAGGTTGAGCCACTAAACACACAAATTAAACAAGCAAAACAACATATGATAAACAAAAGAAGGAACTACTCAAGGAAAACCCACCCAATTCCCAAAATCAAATAAAGCAACTAGGCTAGAAAATATAACTGAGTCAAAATAATCCTAAAACAAAAAGGTAAACCTATAGAAATAATCTAAACAAAAGCAAATGGAAAACCTATGCAATTGTAACTAAACAAAAAGGGATCTACAACCCCACCACTAAAACACACACATAATAGAAGCGAAACTCTAAAATAATAATAAGAATTGCACGTAGTGTCTGGCTGTCAGGAGAGGCCGAGCGGCCTGGCAAGTCAGTCACAGTCCAGCCCGTGGGCTGATCACAGCAGGCAGAGCAGTCCAGAGCGCAGACAGAGGCTACCAGCGCTAAGCTCCCAGCTAGGTGAAGCCACAAGACCGAGCAGTAGCGGAACAGGCCAGTAGCAAGCCGTAGCACAGCAGCGGAAGAGCAGTCAGTCAAGGCAAGCAGCGACAGTGCAGACGAAGCAGCGGAAGCAACCACAGAGACAAACAGCGGAGACAAAGCAGCAGCGTTCTCAGACGGCTGGCGATGACATAACATGCAGCGGCAGTGTTAGCTGGCATTCAGGCAGATTACACCTATCGCAGATGTTAAAATGAATGATATGGCCGACAATGATGCGGTTACGACCTATGTTAATAACTCTACATACCTTCTAAGCAGACACACAGGCACATGAGAGGAGCGAGGGAGGGAGTAAACCCAGGCGGCTACGGGCGTCTCACCTATGACCACACTAGCATTAGCAAGCTACGAGCATGCACAGCAATATCAACGGGAAAGCCAGTAACTCATGCAGGATTGTTTGTCACGGGGTGTCGAGGGTTGTGCCCAGTCCTCCCGCCTCCAGCCCGCTCCAGGACATCTGGAAAACAAGGGAAAGCAGACCAGAAGGCAGGAACAGAACTGTGACAGTACCCCTCCCTCTAAAAGTCGCCACCTGGCGGCTTACCTGGCTTCTCTGGAAAACATCTATAGAAATCAGAAAGGAGGGTGGGATCAAGGATGAGGGAGCGGGAAATCCAAGAGCGTTCCTCCGGCCCGTACCCCTCCCAGTCCACCAAATACTGGAAACCCCTGCCCCTTCTTCTCACGTCTAAAATGGCCTTGACTGTAAAAGCGGGGTGGCCATCGACCAGTCTGGGCGGAGGGGGAGGAACTTCCGGGGGGCTGAGGGTACTGGAGGCAACTGGCTTGAGGAGGGAGACGTGGAAGGCTGGGTGTATCCGGAGAGCTTCAGGGAGACAGAGCTGCACAGAGGAAGGGCTAAAGACCCGTACATTTGGGTATGGGCCGATGTACCTGGGTTGGAGCTTCTTTGAGTCCGTGTGGAGCGGTAGGTCCCGAGACGAGAGCCACACCCTCTGTCCAATCTTGTATTCTGGGGCGGCCGAACGGTGGCGGTTGGCCAACCGCTGGTTCCGCTCGGAGGTGCGACCCAGCGGTGTTGTGCCATGCTCGGCGAGCACGTCTGAGGTGGGCTGCCACTGAGGGGACAGTGGACTCTGACTCCAGTGAGGGGAAAGCCTGGGGTTGGTACCCGTACGCCACATTGAAAGGTGAAAGGCCCGTGGCTGAGCTGACCAGAGAGTTGCGAGCGTATTCAATCCAAGGGAGATTAAAGGACCAGGAGGCGGGTTGCTGATGGCAGACGCAACGGATGGCCGCCTCCAGGTCCTGGCTGGCTCTCTCCGTTTGGCCGTTGGTCTGGGGGTGGTAACCCGAGGACAGGCTGGGTGAAGCACCAAGGGACTTGCAAAAAGCCTTCCAGACTGCTGACGTGAATTGGGGGCCCCTGTCCGAGACGATGTCCAAGGGGATACCATGCAGTCTGAAGGCATGGTGGACCAACAGATCAGCCGTCTCTAGGGCAGACGGGAGTTTGGGGAGGGCGACGAAATGAGCCATCTTTGAGAACCTGTCGACCAGCGTGAGTATGACAGTGTTGCCATTGGATGGAGGGAGGCCAGTGACGAAGTCCAGAGCCACATGGGACCACGGGCGGGAGGGAATAGGTAGTGGTTGCAGCAACCCAGCTGGAGGCTGATGGGAGGACTTGTTCCGAGCACAGATGGGACAGGCTGCCACAAACTCCCGTACGTCAGCTCGGTAGGAAGGCCACCAGAACCGCTGTGCCAAGAGGAAGGCGGTGCGCGACGCCCCCGGATGGCACGCCAGCTTGGACTCGTGTGCCCAGTGGAGGACCTCAGGTCGGAGTCCTGGGATGACGAACAGGCGCCCCGAGGGGCAACCGTTGGGCGGGGTGACCTTCTCCATGGCGTCGTCCACTTGCCTCTCCACGTCCCACTGGAGGGCACCCAGAATCCGGGATTGTGGAATGATGGTCTCCGGGGGGGACTCCTCCGAGGGTGAAGAGTGCAGTCTGGAGAGGGCGTCCGGCTTGCTGTTTTGTGAGCCAGGATGAAAAGTCAGGGTGAAATTGAACCGTGCGAGAAAGAGCGCCCACCATGCCTGTCGGGGGTTGAGCCTCTGGGCAGAGCGGAGGTAGGCCAGGTTCTTATGGTCCGTGTGCACGATGAAAGGTGGTTCCGCACCCTCCAGCCAGTGCCTCCATTCCTGCAGAGCGAGTACAACGGCCAGCAATTCTCTGTTGCCGATGTCGTAATTCTGTTCGGCCCCGGTCAGGCGACGAGAGAAGAAGGCGCAGGGGTGCAGTTTCTGGTCGGAGGTGGAGCGCTGGTAAAGGACCGCCCCAACGCCAGTATTCGAAGCGTCAACCTCGACAAAGAATTGGGCCGCAGGGTTAGGGTGAATGAGTACCGGAGCGGAGGTGAATAGACCCTTAAGCCGGTTGAAAGCCGACTCAGCCTCGGGGGTCCAACTAAACGACTCCTTCACCGAAGTTAGCCTAGTGAGGGGTCCAGCGACCCGACTAAAATTCCGAATGAATCGCCGGTAGAAATTGGCGAAGCCCAGGAACCGTTGGAGGTGCTTCCTAGTTGTAGGAGCAGGCCAGTCAGCCACAGCCTGGATCTTGGCTGGGTCGGGTTTAATCTGACCACGCTCCACGATAAACCCCAGGAACGCGACTGAAGAGGTGTGAAAGGCACACTTCTCAGCCTTGATGAACAACCTATTCTCTAGGAGTCTTTGGAGGACCAACCGGACTTGTTGCACGTGTTCAGCGAGGGAGGAGAAGATGAGTATGTCGTCCAGATAAACGAAGACGAACCGACCCAACATGTCCCGCAGGACATCGTTTATCAAGTTCTGAAACACGGCCGGGGCATTGGTAAGACCGGAGGGCATGACCAGGTACTCAAAATGCCCGAGGGGGGTATTGAACGCGGTCTTCCACTCATCCCCCTCTCGTATGCGCACCAAATGGTAAGCGCTACGCAGGTCGAGCTTAGAAAAAAATTTGGCGGAGTGAAGCAGGTTGAACGCGGAATCCATAAGCGGCAGAGGGTACTTATTCTTAACCGTAATGTCGTTAAGCGCACGATAGTCTACACAGGGACGGAGTGATTTATCCTTCTTTTCTATAAAAAAGAACCCAGCGGCTAACGGTGACGAGGAGGGCCGGATGAGACCAGACGCGAGGGACGAGGAGATATACTGTTCCAGTGCCTCCCTCTCAGGCCGGGAGACATTGTACAGCCGTGACGACGGCAGCACTGCACCTGGGAGCAGATTAATGGCGCAATCATACGGCCGATGAGGTGGGAGGGATTGGGCTCGATCCTTGCTAAAAACCTCCCGCAAATCATGGTAGGCGTCAGGAACGGAGGAGAGGTCGATCTTCTCGGGAGGGGCAGAGCAGGAGGACGTGGTACGAGGCCACGCTGATTTGAGGCAGTGTGTGTGGCAGAACACACTCCAGTTTAAGATGGAGGATTTGACCCAATCGATATGCGGGTTGTGCTTGAGTAACCAGGTAAGCCCTAATACGACCGGAGCGGAGCGTGACGGGAAAACAAAAAAACTCATGGACTCGTGGTGGTTACCGGACACACGTAGTGAGAGAGGCGCGGTCTGGTGAGTAACCGTGGCCAGGTGACGCCCGTCGAGGGAGTGCACAACTTGTGCCGCAGACAATTTAATAACTGGAATGGCGAGGCGTTTAACAAATGACTCGTCCACAAAACTATCATCAGCTCCAGAGTCAATAAAGGCTGAAATGTCGACGTGTCTGTCGCGCCAGGAGAGCGTACCTGGGAGTTGTAGTCTGCTGACTGCCGGGTCTGCTAGTGACGTCATCCCAGCAGGCTTTTCCACCGTTGCGCCACGAGGAGGCGATGCTTGCGAGTGTGGGCGATCTGGGCGGACCGGGCAGCGAGAGATAGTGTGGCCCGCCTGACCACAGTAAATGCAGAGCCGCATCATTCGACGACGGTCCCTCTCGGCCGGGGTGAGGCGACTTCCTCCCAGCTGCATGGGCTCGTCGTATCTTGGTGCTGGCTCGACGGCGGGGAGGGGCCGCAGCGACGACGGCGGCCCCTCCCGGAGATAGCAGCCGGGAGGGAGGCGTCCGTGCTGGAGGAGGCGGTCCTCCTTGTGGTCGTTGCTGCTCCTCTCGATCCCGATGGCCAAGGCGATGAGCTCGTCGAGGTTGGATGGAGTCTGCAGAGGAATCATTCGTTCCCGGATGTTGTCCGACAGGCCCAGGAAGAAGGCGTCCGCGAGGGACGACGGGTTCCAGTCGCTCTCAGCCGCCAGAGCCCGGAACTCGATGGCGTAGTCGGACGCGCTGCGGCGGCCTTGGCGTAGCCGTAGGAGAGCCCGGGACGCGGGGTTCGCTGGAAGATCTGCTCCATGGCCTGGGAGAAGGCGGCGTATGACGAACAGACAGGAGAACGGCGGCTCCACTCAGCGGTGGCCCAAGCTCCAGCCCTCCCAGTAAGGTGGGAGGTGACGAAAGCCACTCGCGCTCGCTCCGAGCGAAAAGCCGCTGCCTGCAGTTCGAAGTGTAGCTCGCATTGGGTGAGGAACGGCCGTACCTCCCCCGAATCACCCGAGAACTTCTCCGGCTTGGAGAGCAGCGCGCCAAGAGCAGGTAAGGAGACGTCCGAAGTCGGCGGGAGGTCGGCGGGCTGCTCGGGGAGCGTCGGGGGGGTGGCAACGGGAACTTCGCGCTGCAAGGCGGACACCAATGCGCTTAGTTGAGCCTCAAGTGCCTTCATCCGTGCGTCTTGCTGGTCGGCCAGGCTCTTAACGCAGGAGCCCAAGGCGTTGAGCTGCTCCTCCTGTTTTCCCAGACGTTGTGCCTGGTGGCATAGAGCCAACTTAATCGGCTCTGGCTCCGCGGGGTCCATATCTCTGGGCTGGTTCCTTCTGTCACGGGGTGTCGAGGGTTGGACCCCAGATGCAGAGGAAGGCCAACAGGAGTTGCAGTTAGAGTCTTTTAATAGGCAAAGTCCCAGAAACAAACTGCCCAGGGGGCAACACAAGGTGGTGGCGAGGAAAGACACGAGGAAAAAAAAAACAGAAATCTCACCACAGAGCACTGCTAACATAAATTACTTGATAGAACTACAGGAGGCTGGCTGGATGGCTGGGGAGTGCTGGGTAGACCGAAGTACCGGTAGGTTAGCAGGATACTATGCGAGGAACCAGCGACTCCCGCTGCAAGCGGCGGCCTTAAATGGGCAGTTGATTAGATGGGCTTCAGGTGTGCCCGGTCCTCCCACCTCCAGCCCGCTCCAGGACATCTGGAAAACAAGGAAAAGCAGACCAGAAGGCAGGAACAGAACTGTGACATTGTTAACCGCATTACTAGAAGCAGTGCAATTACCAAAACAAATTACTGTATGTAAATGCACGACACATATACAAATACAAATAATATTGATCTGATATTTTTCGGGAATGCATTCGCTGATAAAATGGTAAAACATGCGGTACTGAAAAGAACTGAACCATCTTAAGACTAAAAAAATTACAAGAACTGTTGCAAGAGTTACAAGATACTGGCAGAAATGCAACAACAAAGTCCAAAACAGGAAATTGACCACTGGCTTAGGAATAAAGCAACCCTGGACAAAAATGTTTATATGTCAACAGATAAGAAACCAATCTTGCCTAAAAAAATTGGAAAAGTGGGCTGCTATTTGGAGCCATGGTGTTACACATGTCTCAACAGGAGGGATGTGTCACACTATTAACACCCACTTTAATTCGTTTTTAAAAAATCTTATTCAAAAAATATTTGTAGAGCGTTTTTAACGTGTGCAAAACACAATGCCCAGGACAACTTGCGACCTAGGCATGGCCATTTTCCAAAACCACAATATTAATTTCAAGTAATACACATGGACCTTATTGAGTTAAATAAAAGTGAAGGAAAGTCAGCCCTGATTCTTGCATCCCAGAGCTTTTGTAGATTGGCTTCAGATGGGATGGAGTTGGGGGTATGTATGAGATGGACCAGGATCCTGTTCCTGGACCAGATACCTCCTCACCTCACCCCATTATCTTTATTGCCTCCTGAGTTTAGTTTTCCAATGAGTGAATGATCGTAAATGCCTGAAATCATCCTGGCCTTTTGGTTCTCCCACAATGATCTCTGCAAAGATAACACAAGACGCAGCACAGGATGCTGTGTCCTGACCTTCTACTAATTTTACTGGTGGTTAACTGGTACTGAACACAGTTTAACTTGGTACTCATCTAATCTGCATGGAATATATTTTCAATGAAACAGAATTAGACTAAAGCAGTCACTTTTGTAAATCAACTTGTAAAGAAAACAGGAACAATGTTCCACATGGACTTAAAGAACCATGGCACATAGAACAGAAAATGCATGGAAGAAACAAAGTGTCCAAGGACACAAGGTTTAAATCTAGTTAATTACAAATTACAAATAAACATAACGGCAACAAATGGTTTGAGTCCATATGAAACGTTGTTTGGTAAACCTTATAGTTTGCCACAGTTTAAAAACGTGTGGGAGACTGATGACGATTCCACTTTGATGGAATACATGAGACTGAAACCGGGAGACTGGGTGTTGATTAAAACTGTAAAAAGAAAACACTGGCACTCTCCCAAGTGGGAAGGGCCTTATCAAGTACTGTTAACAACACAGACAGCATTAAGAATTGCAGAAAGAAACACTTGGCTACATCAAACGCATTGTAAAGTAGTCATTGTTCGGGAGTCTGACGAGGAAGGTAAAGACCAGTCTGTGATGCAGGGGACTTCAGAGTCCTAGACTCTGAGGCATCGTGCTGAGTAGTGAAGATTATAGCACATACCCTTGGCCAGAAAACCGAACAATGCATCCTGGTTCTAATATCACTATTGTAACAGGAGGATTGGAGTTCCTGATAGGTTGGAGTGTACTAGCATATAAGCAGCAAACAAAAACAATGCTCAGAATAAGTCCTCTTCTTTCCCATACAGTGCCTTAGTGTCTCAGAGTGGACCATGATCTTTATCTCACACCTCCACCCTTGCTCCGCCAACAACCTGACAACAACATCCTGATTCAACAACATGCATGATGAGTCCAATATCACCAGCCATGCCACTATGTCCAGTTTTATCTTCACGACCTGAAAGACCTGAAGAAGATCAAGATTAAGATTAAGATATGCCCTTATTCGTCCCTCAGTGGGGAAATTTGTATTGCACAGCAGAAAGAGTACAGAGTCAGTTAAGCAGTACAAAATACACAATATAGAAAAATAAACAATATAAACAACCCAAGTATTAACAAAAATCAACAGTTTTTCCCAGAGTTATATACAATACAGTATGTAGATAATATGAAACGAGATGAGATATATGACCAGCCTATACACCGAGATCTTGTTAGAGAGTTAATATGAGGCATTATGGAAATACTTCACATAGAACTTAGTATATTGCATTTAGAGCCCTTAATATTGCACATGGAGGTTGATCAGATATTGCACAGTGAATGGAGTCTGGAGTGTTGGAATTTGACCACCTGTTCTTAGGTCAGTGATTCCTGTGGGTGTCGTGTTGGAGGCAAGAGATGACGACGAACTTGTCAGTTATATGGTTTACTCTCAGACCAGTCAGATTACACGGAGCTCCGGGCTCACAGTCTTCCCCTAACACCTGCAGAGACGTAGGCTTTACTTACAGGTCAGAACAAATGAGTACAGCTAACTGTCCCTGCCCGGCTTTTATTATGCTAAGAAATGTCGGTAGATCTCTGGCGCATCACAGGTGGCCCCCCCTTCTTTCCTCGGCCGACGTCTTCTCACCAACGCAGGGCGGGCGGGGTGAAACGGTGGAGCCAGCCGTTATCGACAGGCCATGGCTGCCGACGTCATGCTCTCCCGTTATCTGTTGTTAGTCAAAATTGTGGATGTGTAGTAGAGCTCCGGAACTGTATGTGCCTGAAAGCGATTATGTGTCCTGTGATTTGCCCAAGGCTACTTGGTTGTACTTGATTAAATGTAGTGCATAGTTATATGAGTGAGACACAAGAAACAGGAGACAAACATACATGAGACACAAAGAATAGGAGACAAACATACATGAGACACAAAGAATAGGAGACAAACATATATGAAACGCAAAGAATAGGAGACAAACATATATGAAACGCAAAGAATAGGAGACAAACATATATGAAATCCTTCAGGAGTAACTATACTGACTATAAAAAGCAAGTATTACACAGATGTACATAGTGGTGTAGAAGTCTATTGGGAGCGATGCTGGTTGTACAGCCTGACAGCTGCAGGAAGAAAGGACCTGCAATATCGCTTCTTCACACACTCTAGTGCTGTCAAAGTGTCCTGCAGGGGGTGGGAGTCGTTCTCCAACATGGATGATAGCTTAGCCAACATCCTCCTCTCTCCCACCACCTCCACTGGGTCAAGGGGGCAACCCAGGGCCGAGCTGGTCTTCCTGATGATCTTATCCAGGTCCAGTGTTTTATTGTCTCTGGTGCAGCAGGTGACATACTGGGTGAAGGTGGGCAGGGTGGAGGATGGAGAAGCGTGGTTGAAATCACGAGAAATCAGAGAAGAAGGAGAGCCTGCGGATGTTGTGTCTGTAGCCGGCCCACAGCAGAGTGGATGATGTCACAGGCCGCGTCGGCGTTAGCAGAGGGGGGTATGTACGCCGCTATCGCGATAACATGCAAGAATTCCCGCGGCAGATAGTACGGTCTCATGCTAACGGCTAACAGTTCAATGTCTTTGCAGCAGAGTTGCTCTTTAATAGTGATGTGCCCAGAGTTACACCATCTATCATTCACAAACACTGCCAGCCCGCCTCCTTTCCTCTTACCGCTCTCCTTTGTCCTGTCTGCCTGCAGTAGTGTGAATCCGTGTAGTGTAGCGATCGTGTCTGGGGTCCGTGTATCCAGCCACGTTTCCGTAAACAACATGACGCTACACTCCCGGTACTGCCTCTGATGCCGGGTCAGCGCCGCTAGCTCGTCCATCTTGTTGGGGAGAAATCTTACGTTCCCCATGATAATGGACGGGAGAACTGGTCAGTATCTCCTCCTCTTGTCGTGGCATTGGGCTCTGGCACGGCTTCCTCGTCTTCTCCTCTTTACCTCCCGGGGAACCTCGAGCCTCTTGTGGGGCAGCGCCGCTGTGTTGCGGAGCACCAACAGCTGGTCCCTACTGTAAACAATAGGGCTTCGGTGTGCGGTCGAAAACATCGTCGAAAAAGTATATGAGAAATGCCAGCTCAACACTATCACTATGGTGGACAGTTGAACTGAGCATTTATGAAGCAATCCCTTTAAGAATAACCTAGAAAAAGAATGAAAAAAACTCAACGAAGAGCGAGAGCTGCTGTAGCAGGCTGCCACCAGAGCGGCGCCAGTCTCCATCCATCACATGAACTGTGCTCGGAAAGCAAACGATCACTTCCAGACATGCATTGTGACTCGTGTCCAAACGGATGCCTAGCCAACTTCCCAAGACCACTGAAGAGTTCTGAAGACGTTTGCTGATCATGCTGCCATGGTGACGACAGTCACATCACCACTTTGATGCAAGGACAAGCCAAGCACCAGAAGTGGCACCAAATGGCCACCTGCAAGGAGGAAATCCAGAGGAGAGACTGGGAAAGCAATATGACCATGGCATGTACAGCAAAGGAGACTTTGGACCAAAGACTTGATAGAGGACTTTCTTAACAAGCATGGTGGAAAGAAGCAGGGAGGTGGGGTGTGATGGGATCATGCCTACTCTGACTCATCTGATGCCAAGGATGACACTGAATTAATGATATGCCTTTATTCGTCCCTCAGTGGGGAAATTTGCATGAAAGGGGGGGGGGGGGGGGGACAACAACTCCAAACTAGACTCTTAGATGAAGGCGTACAGTGTGGGACTGTTAAAAAAAACCTCGGCATACAAATCGGCAGGTAAAAGACATTGTTCACACACATAGACACAAGACCAGCGCCACGAAGGGAAAATAGCCAATACGAGCAGCGGCCAGCCCGGCTACCTGCAGCCACTTACGGCGCAAGCCGTGGTCCGTCATGCCCGCACCGGGGGAATTAGCGACGAAGGCTTTTGGATGGGGGGGTGGATGCCTGTGACACCTGGAGTTTGGTTCGCAGGGTGTCATTGCGATACATAGCAGTTGCCATGGAGAAGTCCGTGGTGGGCCAGAGAAGAGAAACACCAGGTGTCCATGAAGGAATGAAGGAGGGTCAGAGCGTCCCGCTGCAGCAATCTCTTGGGAGAAGTTGTTTTTACAACACGACCTTGGTTAGCCGTGGTGGGGACGCCGAAATCCAGATTAAGAATGTTGTTTGGGTTAGGTCGGGCAGCCACATTCCAATAGACCGGACCACCCTATTGTCCATTCTGGCCTCCCAATTGATCCAACTGCTTTTGCAAAGCCGACACTGAAGTTGACAGTAACGCACACACACACACAGACACACACACACAAACAGTACCCTAAACCAGACGTGCGGTGGTGGTGCGGAGACAAACACCACTATTACATTGTATATGACGTGACCAGAACATGTGCAGTAGTGACACTACTGATTAGTAGTGTATCCATTTACCCTATGAGTGTTGACATGTTACTTAACGCTATCTTTGAAGCAGATGAACATCACCTTCCAAACTACTTCCAAACGAAAAGGATGACTGGATGACGCAAGACAATCCTACTTACATCAATACCATCAGCGTGCCACGAGGGGTACCAGACGAATACAAACTAGTAAATCAGATTGCAGCAGGTTTGGAAAGTATTATCCCATGGATAAGTTAACAAAAATGTGGATAGGATTAACTACCTCCACTATAACATACTTGGGAACTTGGGAACTACACCGAGGCCGGACTCACAGCAATTGGAGAACAATTCCATGCCACATCACTCATGGCCTTCCAGAATCGCATTGCCTTGGATGGACTGTTGGCACATCAGCAAGGAATATGCGCCATGTTTAGCGACCAATGTTGCACGTCCATCCCCAACAATGCAGATTCCACAGGAATGCTGACGCGTGTGATCTCTGGTTTAAAGGCGCTAAACACCAAGATGAAGGAACACTGGTGTTGACGTTTGGTGTCTGGTGGAGAGCATTTTGGGGACAATGGTCTCCTTATGTGATGTCCGTGCTTATGGCACTCGCTGTTGCCCTTCTTTTGTGTGCCTTATGTGGACATTGTTGTATCCCTATCTTGAAGGTTGGAATCACATGGACTGTGAATTTAACCATGGCACCAATGACTACAAAGGTAAATGAAATGTACCCCCTACTGGTGGCAGGTGGCAGCGATGACAGTGATATGCCCCTAACTTGTTCCTGACTTGTACTTTGACTCAGACGACGAGAACACTTCAGTTTAAATGTAAGTACATTTTCTGACAAAGATGACCTGCGAGGTAAAAAAAAAAAACGAGAGGAGACCCAAGGAGCAACTGCAAACAGATAAAAGTATGATCAACAGGAGGTAAATGTTAGAATAAAATGTAGATAGAATGAATATAGCGTTAGTTATCACCCTTATATCCACTTGCTTAGACAAAGAAGAAAGTGTTTGAATGTGCTGAAGAAGAAATGTTCCCGTGACCCTGATCAGAGACCTCCAGCGGCCCCCAGGTCATGGAGGTGCCTGGATGCGCCAACAGCAACCCTGCAGATGTTCATGTTAATCCTGCAAGAATCATAAAACAACAAAAGTAATTACTCTCACATATACACACACATAGACAAACACACATACAGCTCGTGCAACTGCCTTAGAGTTGCCCGACCATGTAGTCGTATTCCAGTATTTAAGTGTTTTTAAAAGTGTCACAGGAGTTTGAACCTGACAATTTCCTGAACCATTTAAAAAATATACTGGGGCTAGTAATGACCAGAATGTTTTATAAAATTCGACATGGAACCCGTCTGGTCCTGGTGCTTTGTTATTTGGTATTTGCTGTAGCGCATCATAAAGATCTGTTAGTGAAATGGGTAAGTTCAGGGTTGCCACCTGATCTTCTTCTAATTTTGGTAATTCTATGGTGCTAAGAAATATTTCAATGTCTGGAACAGAAGGGTTAATCTGAGGTGTGTATATGTGACAGAAGGGCTGTGAGCGCCCTCCCACTGTGGGCACAGCACCTGTTTTTCAGATTAGTCTGATTGATGGGCGGCACTGCGCGGCTATATAGTGGGGCTCGATCTCAGGCACCTGCCCTCTTTCTCTCCTTCTGGATCCGCGGCTCCTTGTGGCGGCTGTAGTGTGCCGTGGCGTGTGCCGCGGGAGCCAGTGGCGTGGTTGGCCATAGTGCCGTTGGCATGCCTTACCAGCAAGGTGTGCGTTCCGGCAACAGGTAAAGTGTGCACCGCTTTCTCCCGTTTCCTTAATGTGCAAAGTGCATTGTCTGACATAGTGGGCTTCTTTCCGCGTCTAGCGTGGGACTGTGGTGTGGGATCAGGCTTTGCCGCTGGAACTTTGTGTGGCTGGCATCGAGGTACGAACTCCCTCATCCGCAGCGCACAGTGAGGCGGGCTGCTGGTTCAGAGGGGTGTTAGAATAAAATGTTACACAAGTATTATTTTGTTAGTTATCACCCTTATATCCATTTGCTTAGACAACAGAAAGTGTTTGAATGTGCTGAAGAAGGAATGTTCCTGTGACCCTGATCAGCGACCCCCAGGTCCTGGAGGTGCCTGGATGCACCAACAGCGACTCTGCAGATGCTCATGTTAATCCTGCAATGTGTCAAGATAAGAACTCATAAAACATTAAGTAATTGCTGTCACATACACACACACACACATAGACAAACAAATACAGCTCGTGCAACTGTCTTCTCCACCCCCCCTGTTTTCTGGTAAAATTTAGACAAGCCTTAATGTTTTTGTTCAGCAGTGGTTTTCTTATTGGAACTCTGCCATGTCATTCAGAACTGACCTGAAATGCGGAACGTGAGGCCAGAAAGAAGTATGTGGACTCTCGAGGCTCTTCTATTTGGGCTCCAACACTGGAATCCCCTACCTCCTGATATTAGAACTGCTACTTCGGTAGAAATGTTCACATCCCAACTTGAGATTTATTTTTACACTTATACGATTTACGGAATAGTATTACTGGTCTTTTTGACTGCTGCTCTGTTAGAATAAAATGTAGACAGAATGAGTATAGTTATCACACTTATATCCATTTGTTTAGACAATAGAAAGTGTTTGAATGTGCTGAAGAAGGAATGTTCCTGAGACACCCAGAGACCCCCAGGTCCTGGAGGTGCCTGGATGCGCCAACAGCGACCCTGCAGATGCTCATGTTAATCCTGCAAGAATGTGTCAAGATAAGAACTCGTAAAACAAAAAGTAATTGCTCTCACATACACACACATAGAGAAAAAAATACAGCTCGTGCAACTGCCCCCCCCCCCCCCCCCCTTAGAGTTGCACGACCATGTAGTAGGGACCCCCGAAAGAGAATAAAAAGAGAGGAGTGTGAACTGCATATTCAGAGTGGAGCGGCATGTCACTGGGTATGTGGTTTCACTCTCCTCGCTGCGAGTAACTTTGAATATTGTTGTCTGTCTCTTCTGTATTTCTGCATTTAAGTGTTTTTACAAGTGTCACAGGAGTTTGAACCTGACATGCTCCTTTTTTCTCTCCCCTCCTTCTCTTTTGTTGGAGATGAGGGCCAGCTAATGATGATAAAAACAAGAGGTTGCCACTGTTTGGAACTCGCCCTGACAGAATCGGACGAGATCTAGTAACGTGGTCCACCACTGAGAGGCGCTGCTCTTTTCTTTACAGATTGCAATAGTGATACAAATGAGAATCAATGAATGGTCGCTATAAGGGTTAAAGGTTAGGGTTGCTGTAAGGTTTATTCAGGTTAGTTTCTTTAGGGTATGGGTACATTTGGGGATTATTTAGATCAGGGTTTAGGTTAGGGTTTATGGTTAAGTAACTCTTGTATTAACTGTCATTAAGATGTTGATGCTACACATATGGCACTGCACCGTGTTTCCTGGTTACACAATCCATACATCCCATTTATTGTGGGGTGTTTTAATGGAAAGCATTGCTCCCACTTAATGTCTTTCGGTCTATTGCACACAGATGAGGATATTTACACGGGTGTAAACAGTACGTGCACAGCATACACACACACACACACGTTGCACTAAACAGCACAGCAAACCTCTTTGGTCATCTTCATCCACAAAGAGAAATAGTCCACTTCTTTGTTATATTTTGAGTCCAGCGGAAAGAATGAGACAGATGCATGCTCTGTAGTATCCATGACAACAGCATACAAATGCACAAGAACACACCTGGATGAATACTGCAACTACACAAAGGGAACTTTGCATTCATTACATTTACATTTCAATCATCCCAAAGTAACCAAGTGAGACTTTGCAGTGCAAATATAACGTCCTTTTTATATTGTCCTTTTGCAAATTAAAAAAAGGAAAAATGGCATAAATGTCTTAAAAATTCATGAGGCATGGCTGTAACAAAAGCAACAAAAATACTTTTTGAGGCGTTATTGCACAGCAGACGATAACAGTGATTACAGTGATAACAGTAACAGATTACTATGCTTCCTTCCATCTTTATTATGACAAAGTTGGAAGAAAGTACAACACAAAGTCCAACACTCACTCAAGACTCATTCTAACATTTTCCTTGTGTGGACAAGCCAAAATGACCTAAAAAAGACAAAAAAAAGACACAAATGGATTGTCCTCACAAGGTTGGCTGTCCATCGTTATACTTATCTGCAATAAAAAAAAAACAAGGGCTTACACACACAGTGGTTTGAAAAGTCCATCTAAACATTTTTCTTATCATCATCATCATCATTTACAATGCTAAGACATGAGCTCCGGATACACTCACAGCTGGTCCAGTGTTTGAGACCTGTACGAAAACCGCATTGAACAAGGTTCGACCAACGGTCGTAGCCTTCTCTCCGGCACTCTGGAATAGACTGTAGGTGAGTCCGACTATGTCTAGTCCAGGGGTGCTCACACTTTTTCAGCATGCGAGCTACTTTTAAAATGACCGAGTCAAAATGATCTACCCACTACAAAAATGCAAAACATCTATTTATTTTCAAATGTATTGAGGATTATTTGTACGTACAATGTATGTTGATGTACCTTACATAACCAAATGAGCCAATATTGCAAAACACACATAATTAACTATTAACATTTTTTGTAATTACCTCCACATTACTCCACATTTCCCTTCTTTGGTACTGCGATGGTAGAATGGCATATGAGGCAAACGCACTTCGAAAAAGACATTGTGAAAAAAAAGTCCACCTCCCATTCCGTATGGAAGTGATATGTTTTTGCCTTTTTACTTGGTCCAGCTCCTTCACTCATTTTAGTGACCATAAACTTTAGCGAGGGCTTGAAATCTGACGCTATTCGCCGACTAGCTTAGCACTTTGCATCGTTGTTTACGCATGAGCGGTGACCTAAAGGTCAAAATTCAGTTGTCATCTGACTGGTTGTCCTGTATGTCAATCAAGTAACGGGGATGGATGATAGGCTGACATCGTAAGTTCTGCTGCACTTAGAGACGTTGTTTGATTTGATTGGTCGCCCGAAGGGCAACATTCAGTTGTCATCTGAATGGCTGCCCTGTATATCAATCAAGTGACGGCATTGATGCGAGGATGATATTTTTTTTTTCGACCAGTACCACCTCCGCGATCGACCGGTAGATCGCGATCGACTTAATGAGCACCCCTGGTCTAGTCTGAATGTCTCAACCTCTCGCACAAGTTCAGGCTCTTTCCCCACCAGAGAAGTGACATTCCATGTCCCAAGAACCAGATTTGGCCGCCGAAGACCAGGTCGCTCAGGCACCCGTCCTCCACGCCACCCAAAAAAGCACCGGACCCTTATGTTTGCCCCCGCAGGTGGTTGGTCTACGAGGGGGAGATCCCGTGTGGCTTCTTCGGGCTGGACCCAGCAGCGCCCCACGGGTGAAGTCCCGACCACCATGCGCTCGCCTGCGAGCCCCTCCCCTGGGTCTGGCTCGAGGGTGAGGCCCCACTATCCCATGTCTGGGCGAGTTCCGGTCTCTCTATTCAGTCTTCATAAGAGTCTTCTGAATCACTCTTAGTCTAATAATTGTAATAATGCAAAATAATAATGGTATACAGTGCTCCCTCACTCTAACCCAGTTCACCTTTAGTGGATTTGCCGAATTTCTTTAGGGCTTCTTTTTTTTAATTACAGGGTATGAACGCTGTTACAGGCCGAGCCAGACCCTTTATGGAGAATTGCATTCTGAGTGTCTCTCTCCTCATAAAAAATTATGTTGGCAACTTCGCAGATTTCACTTATTGCGGGCTATTGTGGGAACCTATCCCCCGCAAAATAAACGAGGGAACACTGTAGTAAAAAGGAACAGTAAAACGGCTGTCCTGTTTATAAGAATTAAAGACAAATGTAAAACTGAAATTTTTCCAGCATCATTCTCATGCACTAATTTAAATTCATATAAATCTACACAGAAATTGTCTATTTTCCAATGCTAACTTTTAGTTTGTCAGTAAATCACTTAAAAAACAATGTAACTGCTTGAATGAGGTTTTGTGACAGGCAGCCACAAGGGCGAAGGACAAATCCATTACATTTTGGTGCACATCTGGATAGATAGTATTTTGAAAAACCTGACTTTGCAACAATTACGTTAATTTTTTCATGATTAATGCATGAGTTTGAATTACTAAACTGCTGCATATGCAGGATGTGGGTATTCAGCCTTGGTGGAGGTCTGCAACAATAGTGTAACATTATGTCCAGGTCACAGTCAGAGGATCCAACCCATTTTGCAACTGCCATTAAAAAATGAGCGTATACTGGGTCCTTGAGACCCTCTTCTGTCCAACCAAAACTACATCTCCCCAGCAGGCACTTAATTGAAAGCACACTTACAGTGTACATTCGAGGTCCGAGCCAAAACACAATGCAATCCAGCTGCGGTTCGGCCCAAACACACAAACAAACAAAAAAGAAATGGTCAGCATGCACATTAATGCTGCTTTTTCTAGAATATATGATACAACACATGCTGTGCAAAGCTACAGTAAGGTGACTGAAAGTGAAGCCCAAAGTCAACATAAATATTGTGAGTGAAGAAAAGATGGCGGAGTGATAGGTAAAGACAGTGGGGGAGGCGAAGAGCAAAAAAGTGCCATGTTGGATGGGCGAGATGCGAGATTGCCTTCACAAGTGCGGGTCTGTGAACGGCAGCTCAGAGTCGTCCATGGGCAGCACAAGGCGTGTGCCTCTTATCACCAGCTCGTGGTCGCCGTATGCCAGCTCTCGGTCCAGGTTGTCGGCATGGGCAGGGCCATCCCTGGTGCGTGGCCCGGTGGTGTCGGTGCTGACAGTGATGTCGCCATAGTTCAGGTTGACATCTCCGTCAGTAAGGATGAGGTCGGAGTCATCGTCCTTGATCTGACACTCGTTCTATTGACAATGTGACAAAATATAATGTATTTTTATGATTATAAAATAATGATCAAAAACAGTATGTGACCTCAAAGGCCTTCGGGCTGGTGAGAAGGCGGGCCAGGGGGCTACAGCAGGCAGGCAACGTGGCTGTGAGTGGAGGACCGCTGTGGGTCAGGATGGGCTTCAGGTAGCTAGGGGCTCAAGTAAAGGGTCATCCACATCTTACATTACACAAACATACACATTCAAAGACAACTGGAAACCATTAATACTACAGACAATAATGATCATGTGGTGTTCCCCCTGCTGTGCTGGCCAACACAATGAACCACATCAAACAACACCTTATTGGCCTCACCTACGGCTTAAAATCTTATCTCACTTCACCATATCAGCAATTCTCATCTCACTATGCTGTACGTATCTTATCTTCAAGTCAAATTTTACCTCACAATAGCCCATCAATCATCCGATCTCACCTCTAACCAAATTGGAAAAAGGTAATATTAGAAATAATGTGATGCAGTGTACTACTGCAAACTAGTAACACGAGAATTGTTAGTGAGGGAGGATTTTAGCAAATGACACTTTGTTGTATGAAAGGATACTTGTGATCAAAGTTGTACCAGATTCGGAAAATCCAGGCACTTTCCTGTTTGGTAGTTCTTTGCTCGGATCCTTCTCCGATACTTACCTATTCAAAGACAGTGAATGTTAAATTTTCATATATATATTAAAGGGACAGTTCGGATTTTTTAACATGAAGCAGTTGAAGTCCGTTAACAGCGACTCACTCTCCACTTTGTGTCCTGAGCAGAGTTCTGGTCGGATTTCGGCATGTTCAAAACATATAATATAATATAATATATATATGTAATATATTTGCATCACAAAAATGCCTACTAGAAAATAATCTGACCTCACAAATCGCTCTGCGTTTTTTTCTCTGCTGTCGTACCACTTTGCACTTCCGCCTGTGCATTGTTACTCACATTTGCTTCACCGGTTTCACAGTGTTTACTGCTGGGATAGTGAAAGTAAACATTTCTGACTATGCAACAAGCGATGATGACATTCCTTTTTGCACAAAGTCAAAGGCATATCTTCATGAACTGGAATACATGGATGAAGTTCGATGTTAGTGCCATAGAGTTCAGTGACAACAACAAGGTGCTAATGGGCGGCACAAATTCTCACCTGTCGTACTGGAATGGCAGAACTTTTCAAAACATGTCTCATCCTCTGTCTTGGGTATGTAGAAACGTAATCCTCCTCGCAAACGTGTGCACTGCACACATAAAGCAGCTTCAACATAGCCGCCCTGTTTCCCACATTTTCGCCAATGGCAAGCAGCCAAAGTTGTCTTATGTCCGTGACAGGAAAAACATGGCATTCTTTACTTGGCACTTCCTTGTTGTCACAGCCCGGATGTTTTTTAAACTTTTTAAACCATTATGGCTCTCCCGTTGCAGTGATCGCGATCCACTCATCTAAACCGTGATACACACACACACACACAACAATGGACAGGCGGGAGAGCAAAGTGATACGACAGCAGAGGAAATAACGGCAGTCGATTTGTGACGTCTGATTTTTTTCTAGTAGGCATTTTTGTGATGCAAATGTATTATGCTTTTGAATGCATATTGTTTTGTGAAGCCAAACTCTTTACTTAACTGCCCCCAGCAGCTAGCTGGGACTACTTTCCTCATCACCAAAATCCGACCAGAACTTGTCTCAGGACAAGAAATAGGGAGTGAGTCGCTGTTGGTGTTCACTGCTTCTGACAGTGTCATACAAATACATGTCAATAAATCCGAACTATCCCTTTAACTTACATCACACTGTGTAAAGCTACGTTCACACCGACACCGAATGTCGCGCTTTGAATCGACGACGAATTCGGCGTCATTTTTCAAAAAATCTTACGATCTCCTCAGATATGTTTAAGCTCTGTTAAGCTCTGTTACGCAATGGAAAATTTCGAGATCCCGACTGCATCCCGCCTCTGATCCAGAGCATATTGTAGCGACCCTGACGTATTCATGTTGACGTTGTGCTCTTGGGTGTCCGACTGTTCCGGGTGACTGTGAATGCACCAGGGGGTGGGGGCGTGTCTGGTGGAGGAAGTACTGTTGTGTTGCTGGCGGTGGTTGCAACGGCATGGTTTCAGCCGACAGTAGCCAGTATTATTGTTGTGCAATAAAAAGCTTGTCAGCGATCGCAGTCGTGTAATTTCCATAGCGTCGGCAACAACGCTACAATATATAAAGATGCAGCAGATCCATTGATCCTTTGAACCAAGCTCTGTTAAGCTTTCCTACGCTTAAATTTTTAAACAGTTTAAAAAATTTTGGCGCTCTTGCCGAATGTCCCGAATTGCTCGCCATCGATTCGGCGTCGGTGTGAACATAGCATAAGGCAGCACGGTTACATTGACCGCACTCACAGAGTTATCTTGGTCCGAGTCCGTACCGACCCTGTGGAAAAAAGCACAACAAAACACATATCAATATACCTTAAGGTTGGGCCCCCCAAAAATGTCATTAGTAGCAGGAGTGTGGTACCGTATGAGTTGGCAGGACAACATCTGAGTGGTGCCGCCACCACAGAACCACACGGTGAAGAAGACGACAAGCAGCATGGTGGAAAACATCATTTGACGCGCGTATGTAGCCGTGTCTCTGATCGACAGGGCAAAGGTCATGGCGCCCCGCAGTCCTGTCGAGCAAAGTGGGAAGACAAAACTCACCACAAGACAATAGCAAGCTATTGAGAAACTATTTCATATGTGTCATGATTCACTCTGCTTGGTCCGCTGCCCTCTGCTGTCTCCTTGCAGCCCTGCTGAGGACTCCAGCCCCGGCTCATCTGGCCAGCACACCTGGAGCCAATCTTCTGTTAGGCTTTCTTATGCCATGCGGCCTAGCAAGACCCTGTCAGATTGTCCTACTGCTTTCCCTGTATAGTTCATGCTCCGCGACTCCTGACAACCTCATTAGTACTGTTATTTCCTGCTGCCTACTCTTTTCCTGTAAGTAGTTTAGCTTCCTAGTTTTTCCTTGTTTGCTGCTTTGTCCCTTTTTGTTGTACTTTTAGCTCCCCGGTGACCTTTGGTTACCGGTGTCTGTTGTGTTTTTTCCCTCCTCTGTGAGCGCCTTCTGTTATCATTAAATACCCTTTTTACCATCTTCGCCTTCGTCTCTGCTCTGGGGGCCACAACGCCTGGCGCACGCACCAGCCCTTGTAACAATATGTACATGTGTGACTGACCTGCAAACATCATCATGTGCTGAAAGTTGGCTCTGATTTTGTTGCGTCGGCCCAGATTGAGGAGGAAGGAAAGGGGGTATATGTTGGCTGCCCTGCCCAAGAACACTGCTACCTGGTTGAGAGAGAGGATAAGGACAACAGCAGGCCATAGGATAACAAGATAAGTTCTTAATTGTCCCCAAGGATACAAAAGCCCCTACGATGAACATGGGGTTGAAGACGTGGCTCTGGAAGGTGAACAAGGTCAGACCCATGTAGGAGAAAATGAAGTTCTCCGCCAAGAAGTTCAGCAACTCAAACAACTGTAAGACAATAAAACACTGTCAAAATTAGATAAGGCTGTCAAATGATTGATTAGAAAAATCTGATTAATCATGGTTTTCAACTTAATTAGTCATGATTAATCACCATGCCGCACTATGTCTGCAATATGCCAATTTTTACTGTATTTTATTGAAAGAAAGATCGATTATAGGGTAGGATTATGATTAACAGCCCCAAATTGACACTGGTTTATTTAATCCTCGCCTTAAATCAGCTGGGATAGGCTCCAGCATACCCATGCGATGCTAGAAAATGGATGGCAGGATGGCTGGATGGTTTCTTTAATAGCAGATTATTTGAATCAAACTTGAACTTATGTAACCAGGTTACTGGTTAAAGCAGTTAAGCACATAATTAAAGCAGCAAAGGAGAACGGGCACTTGTTAAACAGTCTTTGTACAAATGGTTGAAGTATTCTTTTAAATGTATTGTTATTTCCAGTATAAATGTAATTTGATTTAAACAAGAATAATAACGATTTGGTCTTTAGGAGCGACCTGGTGCAAGAAGGTGTGGGTGACCCCTGATTTAGACCACACATGCACCCATAATAAAGACGTTGTTGTGATGTTCGATTGTCCATGAAAGCATCTCACGATCTGTTTATAACGGACTAGAGACGTGTTTGTTTTAGAGTTGAGATACTCAAATGATGTTTTCTGTTGTATTTAGCCCAGAATAAAATTATAAACAGGTGACATATTCTGTGGGGAGCTACACTGTGCCGCTGTCCATTGCCCAACAGAGCAGTGGCTTGCCATGATGCACAAGCGTTAATTAGGCTAATATTTTAATGCAATTGACATAAATTAGTTACCGCCATTAACATGCTATTTTTGATAGCCCTAAAAATAAACCAACATTCTTGAGACATAGGCTAATAGGCTAATAAAGAAAATGAATGCGTCGTCATTCTGGTCTGACCTGTTTGGTCCTGTCTTGGGACTCAGGTGACAGGTTGTTGAAGGTGTAGTGGGCCTGAGTAATTCCGCAGAACAACACTGCCACCACACCTGGTGCACATCAGACGGGGGAGACCCTTAATTGTAGCTCAGGTAGTCTATCAACAGGTAGTTATAGGCTATATGTACAGTACCTGTGAAGCCACAAGCCTCAGCCAGCAGGAAGGTGCTCCAAGACATGAGGAAGAACAATGCTGTCTCCAGCAGCTGGAAATCTCTTAGCTTGGTGAACTTTGTCACTTGCAGGAACTTGTCAAAGACTTCAACAAGAAAAACTTAAAAAAAAAATTACAAAATACTCTTTACTGTGGGGAACATCTCATTCACATAAGGTCAAAAATATTTAAGTAAAGGTCAAATGTACAACGTACATGTGATTTCGGCAAGCGCTTGGAATTAATGTCTCAAATAATGTGCCACTTTAATTAACTAATGAGACTCTGTATCTTAGTTGTTGGTGCATGATCTACAAATTGAAACACAGAGTCTCTAAATTCACACCAAGTCAAAAAACATTGACATTAATATTTTGTGATATAGTTTTTCATTAATGTTTGAATTAAGTTTTTCATTCCACACAACGGCAGTAGCTTCATAAGAAGTATGAAAGATCAGGTCTACCTGCGTATGCGATTTCAAATGTTGGTAACGTGTGCTATTCAACTGTTGGTGTGAAAGTCATGTATGTTACATTTACCGGACTGTTGTTTACAATGAAAGCACAAGCACTATTAATTTAGTCTGCTGTGTACTTTAACAAATGACCTGTTTTCCTTTCCACTTTCTCATGGACTCATTATTAAAGTTAAAAAGTATGTCCATAAATAGTAATCCCTCGTTTATTGTTAATTGGTTCAAGACTTGACAAAGATAAGTAGATTTCTGCAAAGACAGATTCCTTCTTTATAAAGGAATATTTTTACAGTTTTGGGGGTTGGGGTTTAATTGAGTTGAATTTTAGATTGTTGTGGGCTATGGCCGCAACAGCAATGATGATACTATATGATATGATAATGATTACGATGTAGCGAGGAACGACTAAAGTAACAGTAATACTAAAAATAACATCCTGTCACCAATTATCTCTTAATTTGTCATGTACCACTGTATTGAAATACACAACAACATATCCATTGGGATATACGTGCAGTATTTGTACTTGATAGGAAACTTTTACGTTGATCTAATTAGCTAATGCTACCTAATATAGTGGATGGTTATGTGGAACATCAATGTAAGGATATGAGTGCTGTGACGACTCCGGTGGCCACGCCCAGAGCGAAGGAGCCGCTGAAGATGCAAAGGAACATGCCAAAAGACTTGAGCATGGCCATGACCTCAAAGGTGTGGCTGTTGTCGCCTTCTGGCTGGTATGCCACTATGGACCTGTCACCATGGTAAATTAACATTTATTAACATTTATGGTTATATCCAAACATACACTCCTGAAATTTTAAGACCAGCTGTAAAACTGAAAGAATTGACATTTTTTTCACAGTTGTCTCTTAACCCTTGTATTATGTTGAAAAAAAATTACATTGACTATGTTGCGGGTCATTTTGACCCATACTGTGTAAATCCACTCAAAACAGTCAAAAAATCAGGTGAACCAATAACAACGTTATTTTAGATCATATAAGCATTTAGAAAAGAGACATACAATACATTTTTAATACCAACACTATGTTTAAGAACTATTTAGTTGAAGTTTTTAGTAGAAGTTTTTCCCTCTTCACAAACACTTTTTTCCATTTAACTTGCCCCATTTTCTCAGATTTTCAATGTTCAACAGTTTCAGTGTTCTCCACATGATGGACAGAATGTAACTATACTGCAGATATAATTCTTGCATTTCACACAAAAGGTACTGTTTTACTGTCCTCTCGGAAGGGACAGACCTGGCATCTTTTCCGTTTCTTTACACCTGTATCCACTGGATCCTGACCTTTTCAACGACAGCTACAGCTGCTGGGGATTGAGGTGGCCTGGCTCACCTCTGGATCTTGGGAGTGACGAGTGCTTTGCCGAGTTCTTGCAGGAAAAGTCGACGTGGGTACAATTTGCCGGCATTCCACTGCTGGTTGATTTCAGTCCACAGGACATAGGCATTGTAAGCAGACACTTCCACAATGTTGTAGAAAATCACCAAGGGCCAACAAGCAGTCTTGCACTGGCAACTGTATGTTGCTGTGACTTTGTCCAGATTGTCAACTCCTCCTTTGGTGGAGTTGTAGTCCAGGATCAGTTGTGGCTTCATGTCTTCTCTTGTGCTCAGAGATGCATCTGTGTGCATCATGCTCATGACAAGAACATTCTTGTTTCTCTTTGGGCAGTATGAAACAACTGTTGCTTTCTCAGTGAAAGCAAATATTGAGGAATGCAGAGGTCTGCCCTGCATCTTCAGAATTTCACTGGGAAGTTCTGGCTTATTTCTTCTGACTGTTCCCAACATAGTCAGCTTTCTCTTTAGAAGTTCATCTTCGAGGTGGTAGGATGTAAAGAAGTTGTCACATGTGATGTTATGACCTTGCAGCCCTTCACTCATCTCCAGCACCACATGCATCTTCTGATTCTTCTCAGATGCTCTTCCAGGTAGCTTTCCTGCGTATACTTGCATATTCCATGCATAGCTAGATTTTGTACAATCTGGATCATCAATAACATTGTCCTCAGTCTCTGGAAGATCCTCTGTCTCTGAAATTTCTTCCTCTGCATCACTATCACAGTTCAATATCTGTGATAAAGTTTCTTCAGCTGTAAACCTTCTGGAGCTCATTTTTGGTGTGCATCTCAAAGAGATGACATGAGAACAGTGACAAGGACAAGGGAGAGAAAGTTCCTCCTCTACACACACCTGGGTCTGAATGGCTCTTCAAAGGCAATCAAAATACAAATAATTGGGCAGTCAAAATAAACTACATCAAAGAGACATGTTTTTTTCTGGATCTGAACAGCTATATACCCACATAAAAGTGTCCGGGTCAAAATGACCCGCAACATCATCTTTGTATACAAACTCAGCACAGACATACCACGACACCTCAGAGTGTCCAAATTTTACACACCAGTTCATGACCCTAGATGAGGAAAAGTCACAAAATTTCATGAAGAAAAAGAAAGGATAACCAGTACTTTGGTCAACTCAAAAACTGAAACGGGTCAAATTGACCCGTAACATAATACAAGGGTTAAGGAGGTTCCAGTGAGCATCAGCAAAAGAGGGGGAAAAAAGGAGTAATGCATTGTAAACAACCATGAAATAGGCTTTTCATGAACTGATCAAAAGCTCAAAAAAGCCCGGAGCGGCCTAAAAAAAACACATTTTCAAAAAAACCCTCATTAATGAGTCTCTGTGCCCTTCATCCATTTTCCTCCGCTTCTCCGGCTCCGGGTCGCGGGGGTAGCAGTCTCAGTAGGGAAACTCAGACTTCCCGGTCCCCATCCACCTCCTCCAGTTCAACCGCCAGGATACAAAGGTTCCCAGGACATAGTCCCTCCAGCGTGTGCAAGGTCTGCCCTCGGGCCTTCTCCCAGCTGGGCATGCTCGGAACACCTCACCAGGGAGGCATCCAAGAGGCATCCGGACTAGATGCCCGAGCCACCTCAACTGGGTCCTCTCGATGTGTAGGAGCAGCGGCTCTACTCTGAGCTCCTCATGGATGACAGAGCTCCTCATCCTATTTCTTATGGTAAGTCCAGCCACCCTACGTAGGAAACTCATTTCAGCTGCTTGTAGCCGTGATCTTTGAGAGCCTTGAGGATTTCAGAGTAAAACTTGTCCACCCAAAGAGCTTTGCCAATGAGGAGCATTTTGACTAGTCAAGATATCTCAGCCACGATGATGGTACTGTCCGCGTATGTGTCCTCTGGCTCTTCCTCTATGGAAGGTATGTCAGTGGGATTGAGAAGGGCCTCAAAGTATTGCTATTTGGCACTGCTTCCCCCTTCAGACTTTTTGCCAGAACCTCTTCAAGGCCGACCGAAAGTCATGCTCCATGGCCTCACCAAGCACTTCCCACACCCTGACATTTTGCCTCGACCACTTGGCAAGACGGTACCTGTCAGCTGCTTCAGGAGTCCCACAAGCCATCCATGTTTGACAGGACTCCTTCTCCAGTTTGATGGCAGCCCTAACCTCTGGTGTTCACCATTGGTTTTGGGGGCCCGCTGCCACAACCAGCACTGATCCGATTGGCTGCCTCAGCAATGGAGGCACTCAGCAATGGCTCATTCGAACTCAATATCCTGGCCTACACAATCTACCATCTTATCCCTGATGTCTATATGCTATTGGTATGCTATTATTACAGTAATAATGATGTCAAGCAGTGACATTTTAATTACTGTAACTGTATGGCTGTAATTGTGTTTACTATCATGGGTCATGTCTTCATCGTTACTATTGCTACTGGTAAGTTGGCTGTTTCATTTCACTGATATCATCTCCATTGTGACCCTTAGCCATCATTTACATTTAACTGTTCTGTTTGTCACTGTTGTTGTTTTGGGAATTCTTGTTGCTGCTGTTTTTGTCTCTCTCTCGACTGTCTCCCCACCCCAGTTTCTCTTCTCCTCTTCTTCTTGCTCTGGTCCGGTCACTCCAAATGCGCATAACAAAAACATCAAGTAACGGCAAATAAAATTTCATGGTACAGGGAAGTTGTAGCCAACACCTTTCCTGACACAGAGCAAATCTGTCTAGCATGTAAGGGCATTTAGATCAACAATACTATCTGCCCCAATGGCTGGACGGGACAAAAACAAAAAAAATCCTGGCCCACCCATTGGGTGCAGGCGAAGCTCTGCCGGTGGCGAGAGTTGAAGACTCGACGAACAGGAGACTCTGCCAGATGTTCCTAGCACACCCTTACTACACATTTGGGTCTCCCAGGTCTGTCTGGCATCCTCGCCCGCCATCTAATCAACTGCTTGATGCCAGTGTTTCCAGAAAACAAGTGGGAATGTTGCTCCAGGTGGTGAAGATGGCCTTGTGGCAAGTATGCACTGATGATGGATGATGATGGAACTGATGTCCATTTTTATAAACTTCCCTTGCCATCCATCCCCAAAGGTTCTTAATTGGATTTGGAACAGGGGAACACGTGGGATGGTTCAAAAGAGTGAACTAATTCCTCTGAAAAAGTCCTTTGTCATGTGGGCACTGTGAACTGCAGTGTTGTCCTGTTGAAAAAAACATGAATTACCCCACAGACGAGAGCCTTCAGTCATGAGGAATGCCCCCTGCAACATCTTAACATAGGTATCTGCCGTCTTGACGTCCCTGCACAACCTAAACGCCATTGTTGCAATGCAATGCAGGAAAAAGCATCCCAGATCATGGTGGCACCCCACTCCACTTTCATATGTTTGATGCTCTTGGACAAATCCCAAATGGACAATTTTGTAGTGTTGAGGAGATAATGCCTTTGAAGACAGTTTTCTTCTTAAAACCCTGAGCAGCAATGTCACTCTGTGAAAGCCTTTCTTACGCAGCTCAACAAGAGATCATGACAGTGCAAATACCCATTTCCCCCCTCAATATTGTGAATGCGATTTAATATGCAATTATTTTTTCAACGTTATCTTCAAATGTATTTTTCAACAAACACAAGTAATACATTCATTCTGTATCATAATAATATCAATAGCAAGTACTCTCTGGTCAAGCTCTGGGATTCCACAGCCAGAGTGGAGCTCGCTGTAGCATCTACCGGAGTCAGTGTGAGTGGCACTTTGCAGCAAGCCGGACTGGGTCAGGACCAGAGCCATGACAGATTCAGTGTGAGCCCGGGGTGATAGGCTAGACTTACTAGACTAGACTTGAATTGTCCCATAATACATCATTTTGTTCAAAATAACACATTTAAGACAATAAAATATATATATATATTTAAATTCTTATTGAAATATGTCCTGTTTAAACAGGACATTATAAAACAGTATAAATTCAGTGTCCAAATTTATGAGCATTGGTGTATGCAACTTCCATCACTATAAAAGCTACTTTGACAAAAAGAAAGGAAAGGTGAGCTATTTGTGTTTTGTGATTGGCAAAACACACATAAACACACACAAAAATTTAAAACATTATTATTTACAAAGCAGATCTATAAACTGTGTGGCCATTTGTCATTATATACTGGGACCATGTCTGAATGAAACAGTTTTAAAGGGGACCTATTATGCACATTTTTCGGCCGTTATTGAATTGTGAACTGCTATAGAGCAGCTACACACAATAACGAGCACAGAGAGCTTTCTAGATCTTCAAGAATTTGCATCTATTCTAGCTGTATTTCTTTGGATTTCGTGCTTTCCGAGCAGAAATGGGGAAAGAAACGAGTATTTTAATAATAAAAAGTAGGACAAATTGCAGCTCACATTAAACATTCAAAAACTGGGGGATTTCTAATTAATAGTTACAGTATTGTAATAAAATAATATTTACTAAATATGATGATGAATTTCTATGTATTTTAATGTCTTTCGAAAATGGAAATTAAATTACATTGAGTTTGCAATTTTGATTATTGCCCCATGTTTTATTTATTTTCATTTGTACATTTCATGAAGGAAAAGTGCATTAAGGCAAATCCTTAATAATAATTGTTTCTGAATGTTCTAAATAGGCTTTTTTACTCACAAACATTTAAAGCAGGGTTCTCAAACTCACTTTACCTGGGGGCCACTGGAGCTAGGGTCTGGGTGAGGCTGGAACGCAACACATTTATTAAAAACAGAAAAAGAAAAAAAAACTGTCTTCAATACTTTTGCTTCTGCTATACCCTAAACCTTTTCAGTGCTTTGGTTCCGGTTTTCCACAAGAAAAGCTCGGATAAAACATTCCAATGTTCTCAAATATCTTAATTTTTATTATTATACTTCAAATAAGATGAAAAATAAATAAACAAATCAAGAATAAAGAAAATAAATCAATCAGTAATAAATAAATAAAATAATAATAAAACAGCAAATAAGAAAAACTACATATAGTTGGCGGGTAGAGAAATTATATTTTTTTAGATTAACAGTATTAACAGTTATTTAACCTTTAACATGAACATTAATGAAACTTAATAATTTTACCCAATTAGCAAGTCAGCATCATACTCAGTTACATCCGGGAGCAGCGTCGGAACTTTATGTCTGATGATGTACCATAAATAAACAAATCTTATTTTCGGCTGACACAAATAAACAAAAACATGTTTGTGACAGTGTGAGAGGTCTCACTTGCTCACATTTGGTATTTGCTGAACGTAATTATCGTTGTAGTTATTATAGATAGAAACCTATTTCTAGCTGTGATTAAATTTGATGTGATTAATTGCAATCAAATTTAATAGATTGACAGCCCTAATAAATAATTAAAGAATAAAGTATCAAGGAACACTTACACAAATACACGCAACTCTTGATGAATCCAAATCAATTTCGGACTTAAAATAATATACAACTTTAAGCCCTGCTTCAAGCTCCGCCCATTGTCAGGTAAACCACACCTACTTCCGGTGTATGCCACGCCCATCCTGAGTACCGATTCGGATACAGATTAATTAGATGGGTGATACAGATACAGATAGTGGTGTACTCGCTCATCCTCAGTAGTTACCCGTGCAATTCCAACTGCATATGGATTTTTTTTTATGGCAGTCTTGTTTTGTTTACGCAGAACTGCAAGATTCTGCCAACTTTCGCCGGCATTTATCGCCATTTCAATTCAATTGAGTGGTCTGCGAGTAAATACTTCCAAACACGAACGTTCCTACCCCTCTTGATGACAGCATTTCATTCATCTTATATATCCGCAGCGGTGCGACGTCATTATGTTTAGAAAACATGCCGTGTTTATGTTTTATCATTTATGTTTTATATATTACTTATCATGTATAAGTAATTCTCCTATCATTGTCATTGGAAGAATCTATAGCGGTATACCGGTACATTAAATATATTGGCCAACCGTAATGCATGATAATGGTACGTAGCTATTATGTACACAACTCATATTGGTCATATTGGTTTGAATTGTAGATTCCTGAACGACATCAACTATTTTGATAACCTGTAATCTTTGAAGCATCGATACCAGCTTTGATACCAGCTCCATCGAGTCTGAAATCTAAATAGTGATACGTTTGATATGTCAGCTATATGATTGCGTCCTTTGTTTTTTCTTAGCTTGGCTATATTATAAATCACCCCTTTACCTAAATATATTGAAGGGTTTAAAATGCATCAATAAATGACTATACTGTCTTGTATTTTGATTCTTGAACATTGTTCACAAGAATTTGCTGATACTGACTGGAATCCATGCCACCTTCAGCTTTAAGAAGATTGCCAGTACCTGCACTGTCCACACAGGTCCACATGACGGAACCACCACCAAATTTTACTGTGGTTAGTAGTTTGTCTTGGAATACTGTGTTCCTCATTCGCCATGCTTACCACCAGTTGATGTGTCCAAATAACAAAATTTTAGTCCACAGCACCTTATTCCAAAATGAAGCTGGCTTGTCCAGATTTGCTATAGAATACCTCAAGCAACTCTGTTTATGGCATGTGTACAGAAAAGGCTTCTTAACCCTCTGTACAAAGTGCGCTGAACACGTGAACGATACACAGCAACACCATCTGCAACAAGATCATGTAGGTCTTTCAAGCTTGTTTGTGGGTTGAGTTTGACTGTTCTCACCATCCTTGGCCTCTGCTTATCTGAGACTTTTCTTGGCCTGTCACTCTGGGCCTTATCTAAACTGTGCCTGTGGTCTTCCATTTCCTCACAGTGGAAACTGACAGCTGAAATCACTGAACCAGCTTTTTGTATCCTTCCTCTAAACCATGATGTTGAACAATCTTTGTTTTCAGGTCATTTGACAGTTACTTTAAGGCTCACATGTTGCCACTCTTCTGAGAAGATGCAAAGAGGAGACCAACTTGCAACTGTCCCCCTTAAATACCCTTTCTCATGATGGGCTTCACCTGTGACAAGGGTCAATGAGCTTAAACTAATTTTGTGTTCCAATAATTAGCGGTAAAGGTAAAAAAGCGGCTGATTCAAACAACCAATGATTATTCATCATTCAACCAATGAATGATGATAAAGGAAAATCACTGAAATGATCAGGGGTGCCCAAACTTTTTCATAGGACTGTATGTGCCCTGTGAAAAGTTCTGTGTTGTCCTGAGTGTGTGTGTGGAGACAGCTATATTTGCAAGCATTCTTTTGCTGTGGCTGCATATTAAATGGGACCTTTTTCCACTTTTCTGACCTATGAATGCCGTAGAATGTTGTATTCCCATGTTAAACGATGCCAATTTAAGATAATGAGGTTTGCTCATTTGGAAGTGTGCCCTGAAAGACGTTTGCGATGGCGCTGAACGGTCTTTTCAGAGGGCAGTGGCAATGTGTGATATCACACATTAGTGAGCTTCCTTATATGGGCGTGCACTGTAGGCCAAATACGCTCTCTGCCCTCCCCCAAGCACTGCTTTCCCCGCTGTCCCCCAAGCTCTGATTCTGTGTTTACATTGCAAGCAATGGCTCGTAAAAAGTGTTTCTTTGGATGTCAGGGAAAGCCACATTTGTTTACAATTCCTAAAGACGCTACCATCAGGCACAAGTGGTTTGGAGTTCCCGATTCCCTACCAGCAAAAGGAAAATATTCTGTCAACTGCATTTCACACTGGACTGTTTTGTGAACATGGGCCAGTATACAACTGGTCTAGCTGACAAACTTGCTGAAGCCTAACGCCTTTCCAAAGTTACTTGGTCATGTCGAAGAGTCAGACGAGCCAGCAGTAAGTAACAATTTATCAGTGTCCTAACTGTGTTTATTTTGTGTAAGTAATGGAACAGTTTATTTTGTGTAAGTAATGGAACAAAAGCGATTGTCTGTATAACATTATAGTGTGTGCATATAGAGAGCGGGGTGCAAATTACAAGCTCACAGAGTCTGGAGTTGCTAACAGCCATTTCCCACCACAAACAGTGGGTCTACCCGAGTTTTTTTAAACACTGGTAGTTCCGCAAAAAATGTGTAATGACCGTAGAGTTTTATCTTTTGAAAAGATAAATTGCAGCTTATTATCAACTCCTATACCGTTTATCAGCACCTATTAATTTGGTTTCGGCAGCTATCGGCACAACAATGGAAGTCTAAAGCACTTGGGAGTGTGACCAACCACAGCGGAGTGGGCATGCCTTGAGGCGGGCCATGAATTAAAACAGACAGTTTACGCGGGAAACGAAACGCACGAAATTCAAAGAAATACAACTAGAATAGGTGCAGATTCTGGAAGATATAGAAAGCTTTCTGTGCTGGTCATTGTGCGTAGCTGCTCTATAGGAGTCCACAACTCCATACAAAGGGTTGAAAAATAAGCATACAGTAATAGGTCCCCTATAAAGTAAACACAGCCCTGGTAGCAAAAATGTACGGGCAGATATTCAAATTCAGGTACAGCGATCTCATCAGAAAAAATGTTGTTGGTGCATCTCTTACTGGAAATTAAATGTGAATTGTTAGTTTAGCATTACAGGACAACTGTTTTATTTTCCTTTTGAATTTCGGTAGTCGCATAATAAAATTGTGTTCCTTTTTGGTTGTAATAATAAAGACTTACGAGGAGAGAACCACAGCCACAGCGTCGTTGAGCACACTCTCGCCAAACAACAGCGCATACAAGTCCACGTCCACCTGCAGGTCGTTGAAGATGGCCAGCACAGTCACTACGGCAACAAAGGACAAATTGTGATAGTTTTCTGTTATTCAGTAGCTTTGTAAGATAGGACAGACAAACAGAAGGCATACAATGTAGTGCTGATCCAAATTAGGTGTCAGCTATACTTTTTGGTCTAAATGTACGTATACATCAGTGGAGATGAGGGACGCACCAGGGTCGGTGGCAGAGACGATGGCCCCAAAGAATAGACAGTCGGTGAAGAAGAAGTCTCCACCGAGTTGTCCCATCTTCTTCATCAGCATCACACAGCCATACATTAACAACCTGTGTCCAAAAGTGTCCAAAAGTGTCCAATAAACTACAATAATCATACTAATAATAATGATTGTGTGCACACATTGAGTAAGACTCTTACCCGATGACAAAACAGGAAATTACTGTCCCTAAAAAGGCATACGCAAGGATGGAGCCCATATTTCGGAAAAAGTGTCTCTGCAAGACACAAAAACCCACATCATGGCTGTCTGCTGATGATGTAATTAAGAGGGGATGCAAGTGTTTCCTTACCCTCTTTAAGCTGTATCCAGCGTGAAAGATGATGGGCGGGAGGAGGATGTTAAAAAAAACCTCAGGGTCGAAGGTCACCTGAGTCACACACACAACAGACCAAAAAAATAAAAATGCTAACCTGTGATTGGGGAAGGTGGAGGGGGTGATGTTTACCTTGCGCAGCATCTCGTTGTCCTGCACATCATTCAAATCGCTGGGGCTGATCTCGCCCTTCAGCGTGTACTCGTAGAACTTTCCCCTGGAGTTGACAAGCAGCGTGGCTGGGCTGGCGTTGACGTGGCAGCTCAGTGTGACATTGCTGATGTCCTGGGGGACATGGACGCCGTAGCGCAGGACCAGGCCCACCAGCAAACCTGAAAGAGGTACAATTGTTCAATAATTTACGCACAATTAGACCAGCCCATGCCCTTAAAAGATGTTTTGTTTGATGGTAGCCATGTTTTCAACCAATCTTGCTCAAATTTTACGCACATGCTGATTAGTGAAGATGTGTATCAGATTTTGGTGTGATTTGTCCAAACATCATTTGTATAGTAGTTGTTTTGTTTTAGTGCACATTGAGCTGTGCAAAAATTTTCAAGTCAATCTGACACAGGGGATGCTATTCAGGTTGCATTTTTGACAAAGTTCAACCCGTTTGTGTGCAACTGTTCAAGAGTAGGAGATTAATACATATGGTACAGATGTCACAAGATGTTGAGTCATGAGATCTTGCAAGATTAAAACATGATATCTTTCGTTCTGAGAAAATCTTTCAGAAAATGTTCCAGATGTCTATCAGACTGTGAACTATGGCATCGCTACTATGAATGATAATACAGTGTGGCAGTGTATGAGGTAGCATTGGAATTTTATATTGAGTGCTTTGTGCACAATATAAACCTTACAATCCAACTTGAGCTGGGCGATACGGACCAAAACTCCCGTATATCTTCCGTAAAACTCCTGTATATCCCAAAATACAGACCTGATCAAAACATTAGGACCAGTTGAAAAATAGCTAGAATTTACCTTTTGCACATTTGGACCTTAATTAGCTTTTACGTAGAGCTACAATTTGTAAAAGCAAGAAGGGGAGAGTGTGACAAAAAGCACTTTGAAAGAATGTATTGAAAACAACAATTAAACTGCTTATCAAAAGTTTAAGACCATTGTTCAAAAATGACAAAAAACTCTCCAAACCAGAACAAAAAAATTCTCAATAATGAGTAGCTCCAACATTCTTGATAATCACTTCAAAAATTGGTTTGGGCATGGTTGACGTGAGCATTTCCAGGAGGCTATTGGGAACATTCATCCAAGTTGTGAAGATGGCTTCACAAAGGGCATGGCCTGGAACTGATGGCCATTTCCCATGCCATCCATCCTTAAATGTTCTCTACTGGATTTAAATCAGAGGAACATGAGGGATGGTCCAAAAGAGTGATGTTTTTCTCCCTGAAGAAGTCCTTAGTCAAGTGAGCATTGAACTATAGCTTTGTCCTATTAAAAAACAGCTGAGTTTTTCAACAGGACCACACAGACGAGGGCCCTCAGCCATCTGCACGTAACCATCCACCGTTTGACACTCCTGCACCACCTGAAGCTCCAGTGTTCCCCCAAATGAAAAAGCATCCCGGATCATGATAGACTTTCCTCCACTGTGCCGGGTAGAAAACATCTCAGGTGGGATCTCCTTGTAGGAATGTTGGAAGCCATCTGGACTGTCAAGGTATTTTTTGTCATCAAAGAATAAAACATTTTCCATCTTTCAATGTCCCATGTTTGAGGCTCCTTGGCAAAGTCTAAATGGGCAGTTTTCTGGCATTGGAGGAGACGAGATCTTTGAATTTGTTTTTTGTTTTTGAAAGTCATTTCCCGCAGTCGGTACCAGTAAAGGCCTTAATTTGGGTGTACTTTTTCTTTTAATCAATGACAGAAAATGAGAATTTTGAGCAGATTTTGTCTTCTATAGCCTGAGGTCTTTTGATCAGGTGAAAAAGAAACTATTTCAGTTTATCAATATATATTTTGTAATTACAAGTTCCAAATGTTTTTGTTTCACTCCCCCTTCTTGCTTTTGCATATTGTCACTCTACTTAAAACCTCAATAAGGTCAAAATGTGCAAAATTCATATTCTTGCAATTTTTCAATTGGTCCTAGGATTTTGATCAGGTCTGCATTTAGGTTGAATATTGCTATACGATATATAAAAGAGAGTTTACACAATGTCAAAGCCAAATATGCATGTCAACTTGTTTTATCAAATTAAATACTTTACATGAGTTTTTT
This sequence comes from Doryrhamphus excisus, assembly GCF_030265055.1. Lineage (NCBI taxonomy): Eukaryota > Metazoa > Chordata > Actinopteri > Syngnathiformes > Syngnathidae > Doryrhamphus > Doryrhamphus excisus. The sequence continues at coordinate 2,937,899 of NC_080471.1, forward strand.
TTATTTTAAAGCTTTATGCAAAAAATGTATCTCAAAATAAAGTAGGCCATTCTCATTTTGAAATAAATATAGAACAAGTAAAATCACATTTTTTATAACATACCTTTGGCTATTCTCAAATACTTAGCTAATAACAAAAGGACAAAATATCACAGAGTGCCCAGTTTTTAGAGGATATTAATGTCAACAACTCAAAAAGACTGAAAAAAATTAACAGTAGTATTTTTAGGTTGAAAGGGACGCACGGATGATGTCTTGTCTCGGTGACTCTTACAAAGGGTTACATCAAGGGTCTCAAACTCAACTTACCTGGGGGCCACTGGAGCTAGGGTCTGGGTGAGGCTGGGCCGCATCAAAATCACATTTATTAAAAACAGAAAAAAAAAAAAAAAACTGTCTTCAATGCTTTTGCTGCTGCTATACCCTTACACTTATATACTTTTTCAGTGCTTCGGTTCCGGTTACACAAAATAAGAAGAAAAAATAAACAAACAAATCACCTCGTGAGGATAAGCGGTAGAAAATGAATGAATGAATGAATGAAGAATAAAGAAAATCAATCAATCAATCAATCAGTAATAAATAAATAAAATAATAATAAAACAGCAAATAGAGAGCAAACATGGTAGAGAAATTATTTTTTTCAGATTCAAATGAACAGGATCAACAGTTATTTAACCTTTAACATGAACAAGTTTAGCATCGTCTGGGAGCAGCGTCGTAACTTTAACCACATGTTTGATGAGCTGCTTTATCTTGTGACTTGTAATTACACTTTTATTCCAAATCATTTCCTGCTTTTATTTGTACCCAGCATCATAAGCCCGTAGCTTCACTGCTAATCCAATGGTGGCGTGGACCAGACAACGCATTGACAGCGCCTTATTTATTGATTTGGACACAACAAACACGGCTATACTCACCAGAGAAAGGTAGACAGGTACTTTGCAGCTGAAATACATGTTAAATAAACCGTATTTTTGTTTTCCAACTCTTCAATATTTTATGTTTTCAAGTCGTCCTATTGCGGTAATTTCTCAACTGATTTGCAAAATGAGCAACCCTCGGGCGTCTTGTGTTGTCAATATCTCGAACCGTTGAGCCGTAAAGCTTCTGTTCGACATGAGGGATCAGCCTTTTCAGTGATTTGTGCTAATTCATTGTCAATATGGCCGCCACCTGCTGCAGTAGAATGGAGTTTACACCTTTTCTCCTCTTCCTCCCAGGCCCTCCCCTTTAAAACGACTGTGTATAGTCATGTGTGATTACAATTATTCCCTTCCCAGCTGATACCGTACATTTTTTGACATGAAGTTGTATGACACCCCCATAAACAGTGAAGTCCGTCAACAGCGACTCACTCCCCACTTCGCGTCCTGAGCCGTGTTCTGCTCGGATTTCGGTCCTGAGAAAAGTAGTTCCAGCTAGTTGCTGGGGACAGTTAAGAAAAGTGTTTGGCTTCTCAACAGAGCCTGCCCAAGGCATAAGCAAACTATGCACCTGCTTAGGGCCCTGTGACCACTGGGGGGCCCAAAGAGCAATTAACTTAAAAGAAAAAAGTAAATATTTATTTTCTCGTGTGCAAGTGGTGATGATTCATATATTATTAAATGTACTTTCATGTACAGAAAAGACAATATTATTTTAACAGTGTGTAACTTCCTACTGCCTCTTTGGTCTAAATGTCTGCGCTCCGCTATAGTAGGTATGTGAATGATCAATATTGACAGTAATACAGTGCCCCAAAATAAAATTTTGCTCAGGGCTTCATGGAGGCTACGGCCCTGATTCTCAAAATAACATGCAATCAGAAGCATATTATGCTTAAGCATAATAAAGGTTAAGCACATTATTTACATGACAAAAGTGCCTACCAGAAAAAAAATCTGACCTGACAAATCATTCGGCATTATTTTCTCTGCTGTCATATCACATATCAATTATGTTTCATTGCTTTGATGAAATTAAAGACATGCAATAACGAAATTCGATTTTTGATGTGATTTTTATTTTGAGGATTCGAAAAAACAACAAAATGGAACGTGTATAACGTTCCCCTTATCTGGCCAACAAACAGAATGCAATAAAACGCAACCTGCATTTATAAAAATAAAACAGCAGCCTTTTGAAAAGGCAAAGTATATAAAATCTAATTAATACAGTTTAAGTTGGATTTCTGTGCAAATGCCAAGCAAGTCAGTGTAATGGTAAAACGCAGCAGCTGTCCTCTTTTGACACGCAACCAACAAAGCTATACTCGTGTTAACTTGTCAGTGTTATTCAGCTCCGAACCATAGTAAGGGCGACCTGACTTCAGCAGAGAAGGAAAATGTTACTTGTTGATTCCAACCAACTTTATTTTTACATTCCAGCCCTGAGGCATTTCACACCGGATGAACTTCCTGGTTCAAAGGTCATGCAAGTTCTCCCTACATAGCTGTCCAAGGCAAATGCCTGTAACACTTGGACCCGAGCAACAAAACACAATAAAATCCCTACGTGTCATTCCAAATATATACTGACAGAAATCAGAAATCACTTTATAAAAAAAGCCACTTTCTTACTAAACATGTGCCTATGACAGGATTGTGTTCTTACCCGTTTAATGTGACTTCTGTTTTCGGACATGACTGGTCAGCTTCTCGACATCGGGCATGTAAGATGAATGCAATGAATGCAAATGATTCGGTCCAAGAAACGTTTAATCCTCTGTTCTCAGTTATTTTTCTCTTTTTTCCCTTTGGGATCCATTGCCCATGGTTTGTTTACAACAGCCACCTGCCTGGCATCCCTCCTTGCTGATAGAAATGTGTGTCGCAGGCTATGACGCAAATCTTCGCTGACAGAAATGTTTACATTTAATATTTACTCTACACATTTTTACAGCTTTGGAAAACATTGAGAATGTTTGTGTCATGTTTATCCTCCTCCAGAAACCATATTAAAACAAAAAATATATTTCCCTCCACCATCTTTTTCCATTTTCAAACATTTTTCAAAAAGCTCCAATGAGCCACAAGGGCAACGCGAAAGAGCCACAGGCTGCTCCAGAGCCACGGGTTGCCGACCCCAGGCTATGGTGGTTTAAAAAAATGGTACATACTAGTAATTATACGGGGAGTGACAAAAAGAAAGTGTCGCCCCATAAATGCAGTCGTTTTCCTGTCACAGACATTGTTATTAGACAACTTTGGCTGCTTGCGATTGGCGATCATGTGGGAACCGATGTGGCCAAGATGAAACAGCTTCGTGTGTGCAGTGCACACGTTTGCGAGGAGGATTACATTCCTACACGCCCAGGACAGACGGTGAGACGTGTTTTGAAGAGTTCTGCTGTTCCAGTACCACAGGTATGAACGAAATAATCTGCTTGGGTGTCATACAACTTTATGTCAAAAACTGCGAACTATCCATTTAAGTCATTTCCTAGACTTTCACTTGGCCTCCGACAGTGAAACAAACTTGCACGTCTGTTTTTATGTACAGCGTATGAGCAAGCAGGACACAAGTAAAATCACTCTATAGACAGTCTACTTGAAGCTCACCATAAATCATCGCCAGTCCAGTTTCATGGAGGAACCGGAACCGGCGATGTTTGAACAACCAGATGGTGAGGATAGTGACTGTGAGGAGCAGGATGAAGATGAGAAGGTCTGCGCTGTCCTGACGGTGGCTCTCCTCAGCCTTCTTCTCAGTAACGATGTTCTCCATCGCATTGTTCTCTTCCTCTTGCTGCCGAGGCTGTGATGCTCGGCACACGTACACGCACACTAGCAGGAGCACCCACCGCGTCCTCGTCGCTCTGGTACGACCTCGACTGACAGTCCATTTTAGAGCCATATCGAGATGTTCGGCGGCCAAACGCTGCGGTGTCGACGTTGCAGTGTCCGAAACTTCGGGATAATGACTCACACCAACTGGCAAACGTAATCCAAACGACAGCAAGAGATGAATCCATTAGAACCCGGAAGTGAGATATATGTATTCTTCCTCAGAATGTGGACAGCGCATGTTTCAACTTAAAAGCACCGTACAATTATACTACAAGTTCAAATGTATTAAAAACGGTCGGATTCTTTAGACGTTTTAAATATTTTGCTAAAAAATTATTGACCTGTAATGCAAACTTGTAAAGCATTTTCATTTCCAGTAATATGTTATGTTACTTTTACTTTGAAATATCTCTTATAAACCGGAAGTGACACGCAGTTTCCCCGATACTCCACTTTTATCGATAAAATAAAAGCACCCCTTGTCTAATTCAATACGTGTATCTGGCTAAGCATGAACTGAGAGTACCTGTAAACATCTCATAGTACATATAAAGTGACAAAACGGTAACTGCTTCATTGTATTCGTTCATATTTACGATTTTCCAAAGGGTCTCATGGCCTGACGTCGACTGTCCCATTCATGAGTATTTCTCAATAAATAACGTAAATACCATTATGGATGTCATAATAAAATAAACACATTTATGTAGTAGAATTTACTGTACTGTATACAGTTCACAAGTACAGTCTACACAACAATAAATGACAATACAAAACACTGTGATACATTTCCGAGTACTGAATAAATGCATTAGATGTGTTTAATTAAACCTTTTTGTCAGAACCTTATTAACAAACAAACTGGCAGTAATGTGCAATCAAGTATATAACTTCTGAACATATAAGCAGCCACAAACAATAAAAGTAAGGTTAAGCCAGATCGGAACATGGATATATCATTTGTGCATTTTTAGACTTTATTAATTTTAAAATTTTTTAAAAATGTAGGGAATTGTGGGTATATTCAATCCATGGAAGCTGAGGTAGTTAGCTAAAATGAATGGAGGTGTGTCTCGTGGCTTCGCCCAGGACCAGGAACCAGAGGTGTTTATAACAAAGCAGAACAGCAGAGGTCAGCAAAAACCATACAAGATCAACAGGACACACATTAAGACACCACTGTCTCATCCCAAAAATAAAAACCAGGCCCTGGGTTTTCTGGAGTAAAACAGCTGTCAGGTTTTACTCCAGAAAGTTAATGTTCATGCTGTTCATGTTGAAAATACAGTGCATCCGGAAAGTATTCACAGCGCTTCACTTTTTCTACATTTTGTCATGTTACAGCCTCATTCCAAACTGTATTAATTTAATCTCTTACCTCAAAATTCAACACAAAATACTCCATTATGACAATGTGAAAAAAGGTTTTTTTGACATGTTTTGAATTTATTAAAAATAGAAAACAAAAAAAAATCACATTTACATAAGTATTCACAGCCTTTGCTTAATACTTTGTTGATCCACCTTTGGCAGCAATTACAGCCTCAAGTCTTTTTGAATACGATCCCACAAGTTTAGCACACCTATCTTTAGGCAGTTTTGCCCATTCTTCTTTGCAATAAGTCTCAAGCTCCATCAGGTTGGATGGGAGACGTCTGTGCACAGCCATTTTCAGATCTCTCCAGAGATGTTCGATCGGATTCAAGTCTGGACTCTGGCTGGGCCACTCCAGGACATTCACAGAGTGGTTCTGAAGCCAATCTTTTGAGATCTTGGCTGTGTGCTTCGGGTCGTTGTCCTGAATAATGAACCTTCGCCCCAGCCTGAAGTCAAGAGTGCTCTGGAGCAGGTTTTCATCCAGGATATCTCTATATATTGCTGCATTCATTTTTCCTTCTATCCTGACTAGTCTGCCAGTTCCTGCTGCTGAAAAACATCCCCACAGCATGATGCTGCCACCACCATGCTTCACTGTAGGGATGGTATTGGCCTGGTGATGAGCAGTGCCTGGTTTCCTCCAAACATGGCGCCTGGCATTCACACCAAAGAGTTCAATCTTTGTCTCATCAGACCAGAGAATTTTGTTTCTCATGGTCTGAGAGTCATTCAGGTGCTTTTTGGCAAATTCCAGACGGGCTGCCATGTTCCTTTTACTAAGGAGTGGCTTTCGTCTGGCCACTCTACCATACAGGCCTGGTTGGTGGATTGCTGCAGAGATGGTTGTCCTTCTGGAAGGCTCTCCTCTCTCCACAGAGGAACGCTGGAGCTCTGACAGAGTGACCATCGGGGCCTTGGTCACCTCCCTGACTAAGGCCCTTGTTCCCCGATCGCTCAGTTTAGAAGGCCGGCCAGCTCTAGGAAGAGTCCTGGTGGTTCCAAACGTCTTCCATTTACGAATAATGGAGGCCACTGTGCTCATTGGGACCTTCAAAGCAGCAGAATTTTTTCTGTATCCTTCCCCAGATTTGTGCCTCAAGACAATCCTGTCTCGCAGGTCTACAGACAGTTCTTTTGACTTCATGCTTGGTGTTTGTGCTCTGACATGCACAGTCAACTGTGGGACCTTATATAGACAGGTGTGTGCCTTTCCAAATCATGTCCAATCAAGTGAATTTACTGCAGGTGGACTCCAATTAAGCTGTAGAAAGATCTCAAGGATGATCAGTGGAAAAAAGATGCACCTGAGCTCAATTTTGAGCTTCATGGTAAAGGCTGTGAATACTTATGTAAATGTGATTTCTTAGTTTTCTATTTTTAATAAATTCAAAAAAAGTAAAAAAAAAACTTTTTCACATTGTCATAATGGAGTATTTTGTGTAGAATTTTGAGGTAAGAGATTAAATTAATACAATTTGGAATGAGGCTGTAACATGACAAAATGTGGAAAAAGTGAAGCGCTGTGAATACTTTCCGGATGCACTGTATATAAAAATAGTGGATTTATATGACATGTTATGGCCATATTATCCTGGTTTCCAATCGTATGCACAAAGAAAAACAAAAACATGATAAAAAAAAACAACAACAACTGTACACTTAGTTTTTATGTGAGAGTGGAGTAAAAATCAGTAGAAGTTTTTTTGCCCAGCAGAAAAAATGCGGGTCTGAAGGGGTTAACCATGTGTAGACATCAGTCCAAAAACATACACAACTTGTACACATGAAAAGGGCACATTCTCTGCACAAACACTGCCATCCATGTCAAATCGAAGTGTCAAAAACGAAGTGTTATTTATGGTCTGAAAATGATTTTTTTTTAAGTTTTGGTGGTAGAGGGAAAGAAAAAGCACATGACGTCACATAAGCGTAAGCACATAAAATATGGCCAACAAGGAAGTGACGTAGCCTTTGCGCATGCGCGGCACATTTTGCGTTCCGGGACAGTGATAAACCTGTGTCAATGTTTTAATAAACACATACACATTTACTGTGACAAGTGGTAATTAATAACATAATTTGAACTCGTAATAATTCAACCGTTTAATCAAACTACAAATAACGGGCATGACATCGAAACAGAAAGGTACTGTTTGTTGGCTAGCTTGTTATGCTAACGTTAGGTTGTTGCGAATGCTTGGTATTATGCGACAATGCCTTGTTTATCTTGGTGTTAATAAAATATAACAAAGTTATAATTCTTTTTGGTTTGCAGCAGGTAAAGCTGGCTCCAAGAGTAAGGAGGATGCTCCTTATGAGTTGGAGAATCAGTTTGTACTGCGGCTGCCAACGGTGAGCATCAGATGCAGTGTGCTTCTTCATGTCAATGCATTGGAATCAATTCATGAAAGCAGCACTAACTGTCGTTATTCTTCATTTCAGGAGTATGCTTCCACAGTCAGGAGGATTGCACAGTCAAGTAGTATGAATATGAAGGACAGACTCACCATTGAGTTGCACCGTACGTCACTTCTTTTGTTTGGAATAGTAAATTGTCTGGTGATCAAGCCAACAAGCATGAATGTTTATTGTATCTTAATTGTATCCTTAATTTATGTTTGATATGGTTTGATTTTGAAAGTTTTAGCTGGAGGAACAATGTGCTCCAGGTTACACTACCACTTGGATTTATTGTATACGCCATGTTCTAAGTAACCTAGGTAATTTTAACATTCATAACTGTTTATAAGTGTAAAAATAACCACAGTTAATATTCACAAAGAAATTATTTAGTGCTAACTTTAATTACACAGGCGTAATGCATATCACAATTTGTAATGCAAAATCCAAATAAGTTACAGTTATCAAAATGTTTGCAGGGAAGTGTAATCTTCCCTGCAAACATTCTACTTCACCCACCCACCTCTGAACACCAAATATAAAAGAAAAGCAAATAATGCACAGGCTGAATCCCAATTCTACCCAGTCACCCTTCCCTTTCCCTTAACCCTTAAAACCTAGCTAGGTAGAATTGGGATACAGCCATAATCCTATAAATGACTGCATTTAATTGTTGAAGTACAGTAGAAAAATACTGAAAACTAGTGAAATTATCTGCCCTTGCAGCTAGTTCATTTTACTGGCCACTAATGACATATTCAAAAATGAAGAAACTGACATCTTACAGGTAGGCCAAAAAAAGTCTAGTGGTTCCAAGAATATCCAGGTATATCTTAACTCTTGCTATTAAAAGCCCAAGCAGAAGTGCTCATTTGATCGGATGGTAAATCTATGATTTAGTCATTGGTGGGTATTGGTCATAAAAAATGGTTTACAGAATGTCATTCATAGTATTCTGTGGAATGTTCAAACATTGTCCTTAAGCATCTTTAAACAATATGTTATTTGTTGGGAAAACCAAACAAACTTATTTTGAGAGTTATTTGCTCGATTTGAGGATTTCTGAACTAAATTAAACAAAAAGTAATCCCTCATTCTAAAATGAAGGCTATACTGTAAAGTCAATAAGTAAATAGGCCTTAAAACCAGGCAAATGATGTAACATGTCTAGAAATATCAATTTACATCTTGGCAAGTGCAAATCATTTTCAGTGTGGATACCCATTTCCTGCATTTCATCACATTCTTAAGTAATATTTCACATTTTTTTTTTTTTTTTACATGAATTCACAGCTGATGGTCGACATGGCATCGTGAGAGTGGACCGTGTCCCATTGGCTTGCAAACTAGTGGATCTGCCTTGTATCATTGAATCTCTCAAAACGGTGGACAAAAAGACGTTATATAAGACAGCAGACGTCTGCCAGGTGGTGCAGCATTGTATTTGGGATTTGAAATTTCAACTTTAACATGTTATTTAATCCCGTATCTCTCTTGCTGGTTAGATGCTTGTGTGTACAGTAGATGGAGACCTATACCCTCCTTTAGAGGAGCCCACTGGCACCGATCCCAAAAGTAAGAAAAAGGACAAAGACAAGGACAAGAAATTCATTTGGAACCATGGCAGTAAGTAGACAAATGTGGACATGCTGCAGCTTTTAAATCACCAATCTATGCAGAGTTTAATTTGCACATTTTGGCTGCACTATTGTTATTTCTCTCTTCAGTCACCTGTCCCCTCAAGAACACACGCAAGAGGCGATTTCGCAAGACTGCAAAAAAGAAGGTTTGAAATTGTTTCCATTTGCCCATCTGTCACTTTAGCATCAATCCATCTCGTTTGGCTTTTAAACAGGCAGACATTTACATGAGCACTACACTTCAACTTCTAAATATGTCTTCCTGAAGGTGCTGTATTGACTCGGCTCGATTTGGCTGCCTTCTGTTTTTTTATCACTGATGTGTTTGCCAACTCATTGCTAGCCGCTTCAAGCAAGAAGGGGCAAAAGCCCAACCCACGTGTAACCCAAATCCTCACCCTTCCTTTTGTCTTACAGTACATTGAATCTCCTGATGTGGAAAAAGAGGTGAAACGATTGCTAAGCACAGATGCTGAAGCTGTCAGTGTTCGTATCCTTTCGTTTATCTGCAAGCGTGTGTCTGTGCCGTGACAAACAGCAGACAAGAAAAAAAACTTGCTTGTGTGCCATGTCACACAGCATCTTATCATTGAGTGACGTGACACCAAACAAAACAGGTTGTCCAAGCAGGTCACCACTCACCTGGTTTGATTCCAGCGGCAAGGATGAGGAAGTCTTGGCCGTAGAAGTAAAAGCAGCTGTTCACTAAGGACTGCTCTTTATTTGTACAGTAGCTCACAGAAGTACAACCCTCAATTTTATCTTCTCAAGGGAGAATACTCTATTTTAGCACTGCAGTGGTATGAAAAAGTTTGGGCACCCCAGATAATTTTCAAGATGTTCTTTATAAATCACTGGTTGTTGGGACCAGCAATTTCAGTTAAATATAGCATATAGCAGATGAAGTGAAATTAATTTTATAGGATTTACAGGAAATATAAATTATTTAAACAAAATTTGGGCACCCTAATAGAAAAATGACCTCAATGTCTAGTAGCTCCTCCTTTTGCAGAAATAAATGGTCTGGATTCTGATTGAAGGTATTTTTGACCATTCTTCCTTACAACACAGTTGTGTCAGGCTCGATGGTTTCCAATTTTCAATAATATTTAGGTCTGGGGACTGAGATGGCCATTCAACAAGGTTGTACTTGTTCCTCTGCATGAATGCGTTCGTAGAATTAGAGCAGTGTTTCGGGTCATTTTCTTGTTAAAAGTATCCAGCCCTGGTGCAACTTTGTCACTGATTCTTGAGCATTTTTGGTAAAAATCTGCTGCTTTAGCATACCTAAAACGACTCAGTTTGTGGCATGTGCGCAGAAAAAGTTTTCTTCCACATGACTCTACCATAGATCATCCCCCTGTGCAAAGTGCGCTGAATAGTTAACAATGCACAGTGACACCATCTGCAGCAAGATCATGTCGTAGGTCTTTTCTCACCTCTGCTTATCTGAGATTTTTCTTGGCCTGCCACTCCGGGTCTTACTTCGAAACTGTGCCGGTGGTCTTCCTCACTATGTTACTCACAGTGGAAACTGAAATCTCTAAACTAGCTTTTTGTATTCTTCCCCTAAGTCATGATGTTGAACAATTATTGCTTTCAGGTAATCTGTTGTTTTGAGGCTACCATGTTGTCACTCTTCAGAGAAAATAAAAAGAGGAGAACAACTTGCAATTGGCCACCTAAATACCCTTCTCATGATTGGCTTCACTTGTGCATGAGGGTCAAACCAAACAAATTTTGTGTTCCAAAATGTTATGCTAAACGTATTCAAATCAATAAAACAACAAGGGTGCCCAAATTTATGCACCTGCCTACTTTTGTTTGAAAAACTTAATTTCATCATCTATCTGTTGGTCTACTATAGGATATATTTAATTGAATTTGCTGGTCACCACAACTAGTGACTTATAAAGGAAAATCTTGAAAATTATCTGGGATGCCCAAACTTTTTCATACCACTGTACTTTAGTCAGCTTTGATCCCCTTTCATGGGATACTGGGCTGAATGGTTTTTCCAACACTTCCAAGATGACTTTGGTGAGGAAGGTGATGTAGTGTCCAAGTGGGTGCACCCTCAAGCAGAGGGTGTCTAACATCCACCACCTCTATTCATTACTTGAAGCCTCATGAGGACTAGGATTGTGCGATATGGACCTTAGCATATATAATGATATTTTAGGGATGCATCACGATATGACTATATAAAACAATGTAAAATTTAAATTCAGTGGAGTCTTGTATTAAAAACCTACCAACCTTAAGCCATATAATGAAATACACTTTTCTGAAATTGTAAAGCATATTAATTTTTGGGTAAGAAAGTGGCTAACTTTTCTAATGGGGATGCATAAGAGGGCATCTTGACCTTGACTCGTAATGCTTAGGGTGGGAAGTCATAGCGGAGGATGATTTGAAGGATACAGACCAGCATGGCTCTCTGGGCAACTTGGACTCCTCACCAGGCACCTCAGGGCACAAGATGGGACATGGATCCTCCAGTAAGTCAGTAAACTCAGTAAAAAGCCCCTTAACACTAATGGCAACAGGATAGCTAGTTTAAGACACTAGGCTTGTGTTGTAGTTGAGACAGTCCAGACAGATTTTATACACTTACCTTATAAAGGCATTTAAATATTTCAATATGTAGGTAAATAACCATCACAATCTAGTTGACTTGACTGTTTTGGTATACAAGCCCAGTGACATATGATAACTCTTTACAGCCCAACGTGACGAACTAAGAGAGATCTTCAATGACATCAGCAGCTCCAGTGAGGACGAGGAGGATGAAGTGGACCGTCACGAGGACGAGGACTTAAATATCATGGACACAGAAGATGATCTAGCCCAAGACAAGCTGGATGAGTCCGATCCTGTGCAGCAGCACGAGTCCAGAAACAACCATATAGGTAAGAGAGAGGGGTTTTCTTGTTAGAGAGCAGAAATTGACATACACACACGCTAAAACTGAGGCAGGTGTCTGGACTTTTAAATCAAAGCGTTTTCTAGGTCAGACGTTAGACTGTAATATGCAAGCTGACATTTGCTTGAATGAAGTGCATTAGCAGCTATGAAGAGAAGCAGCGCTGGCAAGTGTTACAACTCCCATAGCTGTGTGGGTATGGCAGCTTGCCGCCAGCTTCTACATCACATGGAGCTCATCAACAGCAGTCAGCTCATCAAAAGAAGCCCACTTTGGCCACGTGTCCAGGTCTGGCTGCATAAGTAATGATGAAACAGTTGTGCTAGTCCAGGGGTCGGCAACATTTACTATCAAAAGAGCCATTTTACCCACACGCTCACTAAAGGAAAATAGACTGGAGCCGCAAAACATAATTTAAAAAAACTTGAAAAACTAAGTTTGAATCTTAATTTGACCAGTTTTAACAGCAGAATACAACAAATGAATATGAAGCATAAATGTAAGCCGGAGAAGCAGAGACAGACACCCGTTTCCCCTCCATTCTTCAAGCTCATCCAATCAGTAGTCAGAACTCTGCTAGGATTCATTTAGGGTCTCACAGAAAGTCTGTTTTTTTAAAAAAACACAAAGATGCATATTTTCATTGCGAAGGGAGTCACAACAAAGAATCTGAAGGTTGATGACCCCTGTACTGGTCCTACTGTATTTCAGCTGCATGTTCAAACTGCAGTTGTTTTAAACATGTCAATGGATGAAAAATTACCAGCAGAATCAGGATGCTCCGGTTGATCGGCTACCGATAAGTATAGTCTGTTTTCCATAAAAAGTTGCATGATTAGCATATGCCAACTAGGGGTGTGAATCTCAGCACTGAGGACGATTCGATACACATCTCGATGCACTGCCAGCAATACGATACTTGAACGATACATAGAATTTTCTGGCGATACTATGCGATATGATTCACCCTCTTCACGATGCGATAATCATTTAGTTCAAATCAATGCGATACAATATGTTGTAATGTCTTGCGATATGATGCAATTCAACATAATGCAAATAGGCAAAGGAAAAACATTGAATTCAGTATGGTCTTGGAAGGATTTGGCTTTATTCCATTCAGGTACTTGGCAGTAAATTCATATATTCCTGTCTGCAAAAAATACTGCTAATATGAATGAACTAGGAGGTAGGCTAATACAGTAGTGAGGAGCAGAAAGTGCAAGACAATTTTAAAATTGTTTCAAAATTCAGGAAGAAGCCAACTGCTCTGCTGTTCTAATGTCACTGTGCTGAAGACTCGTTCAGAGGGGACACTTGTTGCAGGGACGGACGAATAGCTCCTGGCCAATTTTGAAATCAGGGGAAGATCCACTTTTTCTGACATGATTTGCTTGGTTTTTCCCCAGTGTCCAACGAGGAACTAGACAGGGGGGCAGCGGTAGACTTGTCCATGTTGTGGTGTACCCTTTTCATAGGGGTCTTCATGTTTTTCATGCTGCCGTTGTACGGCTTCTTAACGCGGCAGTCTTTGCAAATGACAGACGTTTTGTCGAGCTTTTTGCCGTTCTTTGCGAGTTTGTAGTGTTTCCAAACATACCATTGAAACGTTGGGGGAGGGGTTAAATATAGATACATCCTCGCTGCTGCTTGCGTGTGAACGTCCATGCTGTCTCACTAGTAGTTGTATGTGCCTCACGGCTTCTGTCCATATTCAATACGAATGGCCAAATAATGATGGTGCATTCATTGCACCTGGGGAACAGCATATGGGGCAAAGTTTAACCTTAATAAAACGGCACTTGAATCAGATTTTACCGATACCCACAAAACTGTCAATTGCATCCATACCCAGTGAATGAGCCGATGCACTTGCATCGTGCACATGTTTGACATGATAAATTACTGATGTACCTGTAGTGCCTTTTGTTCTGGGGAAAGCACGCAAGCACTTTTTGAAAAAGTCATGGATGAAATGGCTTACTACGAAGATGGTTTGATAATGGAGCCAAGGGGCAAAATGTATAAAAGCAATCTTCACTCGCGAAATGTACTGCCAAAAAATCATCCATAACGCTGTGTACAGAGAACATACAAATCTGTTCTGTTATGTCTATTTCTACTTATTATATTAACTATTATATAGCCATCCATTTTCCACGAGGGTTGCGGGCATGCTGGAGCCTATCCCAACTGTCTTTGGGTGAGAGGCACAGGGCATATATAGACAAACAAACCTTCACACCACACTCACAATTCCATACCAATAAATCTGTACGCATGTTTTTGGAATGTGGGAGGAAACCACAGTAGCCGGAGAAACTCCACACAGAGATGACCGAGGGCAGAATCCAGGTCTCCTAGGTATGTAGCCCGCGCGCTAACCACTCGCACATTGTGCAGCCACTATTATATATATGACTATTTTTTATGATTGTGGGGAAGAAAACATTGACAATTATATTACACCATTGTTACTATCACTTTCTAACTGTAACATTACCTTATCCCTTTCTAAGTAAAAAAAAAAAAAACACACACACATGAAATAAAAGAAGTGAATAAATGCATTGCAATCGATGTGATGGATCGGGGGTTGTATTTCATAAGCTTTGTTTCTTCCTACTCCTTTTTGGACACATGAAACGGCAAATTTATGTATTCCATTGTAATTTAAAACAATATGAGACAAAATTAGTATTAAGGACGACAAAAATAAAGTCAGAAACAATATGAAACAACGACCACAAAAAAAGTAAGGAAATAACAAAAGTAATGTGTGATTGTGAATTTTGACTTCCACTTTTTAAAATTAGTATTTATTTTTTTAAGATTGCGACTTTTATTCTTTTAATTTTTTGTGGCCCCAATATGTATGTGTGTATTTAATGACCACTGTGTGTGGAGTCCTTAGCTGTCCTTTTAGCACTGTTACCTGCCAGCTCTTGAGCTCACATGTCCTTTTTAAATGGATTTGTTGTCCGCATTAAAGCTCCATTTGTGACATCCCAGTGGCTCAGTGAGCAAAGCCGAGTGGGCATCCCTTCACTGTAAACGATGTGAAAATGACCATAGTGTCTCTCCATGGAGTTGACCATTTCAAAGCATCAGTTTATGAGAAACACTGTCCCTTGCAGTGATGGAGTTCCAGGTGCAGATCAACAGCGTCAAGGCTAAGCTTCAGGAGACACGTGCCCGAAAGAAACAACAGGAGGAGCTGATCATGAAAGTGGAAAACCAGGCCCTCAAAGTGAGTGCGTATGTCTATACTGATGTACATAATAGGAGCAGTTCAACACTGCAAAAGTCACACAAGAGTTTGGACTTCAGCTCAGTGAGCATCCGAGGAAGTATTTTTCTATTTTTTTGGCTTGTTTGTGTTGCCCCTTTTAATAGCACTACACAGGAATGGTAGAGAGAGAAATCGTGATGTTAACCATAGAAAATGTAACGATGTATATCACTGCCCTGGCTGCTTAGTACAATATAGCAAAGTCAACCACACATTCACAATCGCAATAAGACGAATAACCGAATGTACGCCGTCGTTTGTTTTGTAGGTCTTTGTCTCTTAAGCGAATTAGCAATGTGGTCTCTTATTCGGTATGCCAAAATTAGCCCCATCGCGCCACTTTTTTTCTGTTTTGACATTTCTATTACAAAAGGTTGTGCCTGTGAATATTCTTATTTATCCAGGTCATATCCATTCTTTTAGCGGTGCCTTTTCTTTACTGAGGAGTCTCCTGAGTCCCCTATTGCGGCATAAAAAAAAAAAAATATATATATATATATATATATATTTAAATATATATATATATTACATTAGCGAGCTAACAAAGCAATTCACATACCTATTTTGACTACGAAACCCTCATGCAGCCAGACCCACGAAACAACAACAGTGTTTTATGGTTTGATATACATGCTGTCATCATACAAGAACAAGCACGTTGATAACTTTGATGTAACGTTGATGTAATACAGTATATTGCAATATTTTGATGATTGAAAACATTACCAAAACTTCTTTCCGAGGCGCATTGAATTCAGATCGAGTATTTAGCTTACGCTACTTCCGTCAATAATAGCAGCCTAGATACAGCGACAACACTCTCTTTGAGATGGCTGTGTGTTCCAGCACAAGACGTGTGCTCCTGTCCTCAGGTAAAAAAAAAAACGAGCATCTTGTAGTGTCTTTGTTGGGAAAATGAGAGATCGGTATCCACTCTTCCGTCTGAGTGACGGTAGTGGGGCATCCGGTTAGTCCATAAATATCGTTTTTTTGTGTTAGCTTCTACAATAATAATGTTGCTGTAGCTTGGTTAATATAGAAGTCTGTTATGTAAAATTATAAATGGAACGTTTTTTGAGGGTTTTTTTTTTGTCAAGGCTTTCGCGTGAAAATACGTATTTGCCATGACATCCATTGTTAGCTAGCTCATATTAACTTGTTTGCAGAATGCATATTAACTTGTTTCGCTAGAATGCAGAGAAAAGGGAATGAAATATGTGTTCACGTTTCACAAAAGTATTGTGAATGAGGGGCAATATTCCCAAAAAGTTGAAAGAAGAATAGTGCAATGTACATTTAAGGTAAGTTGCAGTTAGCTGACTTTTACACTTGCACGAAGAATGTCAAAACAAATTGCTTGGTGTCATGATGGCCACAGTTTGACTCTGGAATAGATAATTTCTAATTCCATCATTTACTATAGTAAGAATTGGTTCAGTGTAATAGTTTTTGTTTGACCTCTGAGGCTCCAGTGGAGCGCAGTAAGTCGTGTCTTGTGGGACACGGCGCAGACACGGCTGTGCTATTTTGCACTCCCTGAGCCCGCCATTCAGGATGTCCCTTCCCTGATCGTTATTGTCACAGTTGCTTCAAAAAGGTCAGCTGCCTCTGACTGGCATTCCAAGTGGCCTTTCTGTCAGAGCCAAGATAGTGGACACGCACACACGCACTAAAAGCCATCAAAACGAAAACAGGCGAAATGCATCCATATATTTGAACCAACCTTTGCTTCTCTATTAGAATCGATTTGAAGCGTGTTTGAATGAGATCATCCAGCAGGAGGCGCGGGAGATGGAACAAGTAAGGATTCATGACGCACACATGTTGCTAGTGTGCTAACCTATTAAGTGGTTGGTGCAAATTGTTGATGGCTACCATGTGTAACATCACTTCGATGACACCTGCGTGTTTTGTCCTCAACAGCTGGCCTCGCTGCAGGAACAGCTGGACTCCCTCATTGAGAAGTGACCACGAGGTGGCACCCTTTACCACACACCCTTTATCACACACCTGTGAAAGAGGAAGAAAAGGTGAAAGTCTCTTTAGATAAGTTACATGTTTTCATGCAGACCTCAGAGTGCACACTATAATTTGCATGTCGTTTTTAAGAGCGCCATTAAAATATTTTGTTTCAAGAGAGAATGTTTGGTGTGGTTTTGTTGGATGATGCTTGTTGTGGTGGGAAGTATATTCTTCTATCTGATATTTTATCCTTTCAGGTGGATAAACCTTCAAGGCCTTTTAAAGTTCAATCACTACTTTATTTTAGCAATATTGCAACTTTATTTCTCAAAAACAGAATTTTAGTTTAAATTCAGTCTTCTCCAAAAGTTACAACTTTATTGCAAGATAACTGACATGAGCTTCAAGGGGACCTATTATGCTTTTCCCACTTTTCTGACCTATACAGTGCATCCGGAAAGTATTCACAGCGCTTCACTTTTTCCACATTTTGTCATGTTACAGCCTCATTCCAAATTGTATTAATTTAATCGCTTACCTCAAACTTCTACACAAAATACTCCATTATGACAATGTGAAAAAGCTTTTTTTTTACTTTTTTTGAATTTATTAAAAATAGAAAACTAAGAAATCACATTTACATAAGTATTCACAGCCTTTGCCATGAAGCTCAAAATTTAGCTCAGGTGCATCTTTTTTCCACTGATCATCCTTGAGATCTTTCTACAGCTTAATTGGAGTCCACCTGCAGTAAATTCAGTTGATTGGACATGATTTGGAAAGGCACACACCTGTCTATATAAGGTCCCACAGTTGACTGTGCATGTCAGAGCACAAACACCAAGCATGAAGTCAAAAGAACTGTCTGTAGACCTGCGAGACAGGATTGTCTTGAGGCACAAATCTGGGGAAGGATACAGAAACATTTCTGCTGCTTTGAAGGTCCCAATGAGCACAGTGGCCTCCATTATTCGTAAATGGAAGACGTTTGGAACCACCAGGACTCTTCCTAGAGCTGGCCGGCCTTCTAAACTCAGCGATCGGGGAAGAAGGGCCTTAGTCATGGAGGTGACCAAGGCCCCGATGGTCACTCTGTCAGAGCTCCAGCGTTCCTCTGTGGAGAGAGGAGAGCCTTCCAGAAGGACAACCATCTCTGCAGCAATCCACCAACCAGGCCTGTATGGTAGAGTGGCCAGACGAAAGCCACTCCTTAGTAAAAGGAACATGGCAGCCCGTCTGGAATTTGCCAAAAAGCACCTGAATGACTCTCAGACCATGAGAAACAAAATTCTCTGGTCTGATGAGACAAAGATTGAACTCTTTGGTGTGAATGCCAGGCGCCATGTTTGGAGGAAACCAGGCACTGCTCATCACCAGGCCAATACCCTACAGTGAAGCATGGTGGTGGCAGCATCATGCTGTGGGGATGTTTTTCAGCAGCAGGAACTGGCAGACTAGTCAGGAAGAAGGAAAACAGAATGCAGCAATATATAGAGATATCCTGGACGCTGCTGGGCCTTCTTTATGACAGCTGTGATGTTGTCTGTCCAGGAGAGGTCGTCGGAGATCTGGACTCCCAGGAACCTGAATGTGTGGACCCTTTCCACACACTCGCCGTTGATGTAGAGGGGGGGCGGGTCACTCCTGTTCCTTCTGAAGTCCACGATGATCTCCTTTGTTTTGTGCGTGTTCAGGGCTAGGTTGTTGTCGGAGCACCAGGTCGTCAGCTGCCTCGTCTCCTTGTGAGATCAGTCCAACCACTGTGGTGTCGTCAGCAAACTTGACGATGATGTTGCTCTCATGGGCCGGACTTCAGTCGTGTGTGGAGAGGCAGTACAGGAGGGGGCTCAGCACGCAGCCCTGTGGTGATCCGGTGCTCAGACTGCGGGTGGAGTAAAGGTGGGGGCCAAGTCTGGGGTCTGTTTGTTAGGAAGTCCTTGATCCAGCTGCATGTGAGGGGAGGGAGGCCTAGGGTGTCCAGTTTTGTAGTTAGGATGTCCGGGATGATGGTGTTGAAGGCCGAGCTGTAATCCACAAAGAGCATCCTGGCATAGCTGTGCTGTTGTTCCAGGTGGTTCAGCACCGCGTGCAGGGCTATGGCAATGGCGTCCTCTGTGGATCTGTTCGCCCGGTATGCAAACTGGTGGGGGTCGAGTGCTGGGGGGAGACAGCCTTTTATGTGCTGGAGGACCAGTCTCTCAAAGCACTTCATGATTATGGGTGTGAGGGCAACAGGGCGATAGTCACTGATGTTGGATGCGGGTGACTTTTTTGGGATGGGGATGATTGTGGCGGATTTCAGGCAGATGTGGATGACTGCTTGGGCCAGGGAGAGGTTGAAAATCCTGCAGAAGACTCCGGACAGCTGGTGTGCACATACTCAGAGAACCTTTCCAGGTACGCCGTCAGGGCCCGGGGCCTTCCTGGGGTCCACTGCTTGGAGCACACGCCTCACGTCATGCTCTCCTACAGTTAATGGGGAGGTCGTCGTGGGGCCGGGAGGCGCTGGGGGCAGGGCTGGAGAAGATGAGTGTCGCTGTGGTGTTTCAAAGCGGGCAAAGAAACTGTTGAGTTCCTTTGCCAGAGACACGCTCAGGTCTCCTGACATCACATCACGTCTTCTGAAGTTAGTGATGCTCTGCAGTCCCTGCCACACCTCTCGTGGTCTGTTGCTGGAGAGGTGGGACTCTATCCTCCTGTTGTAGTCCGCTTTGGCTGTTTTTATTCCTCTTTTCGGGTCAGCTCGAGCCGTACTGTACAGAGCTCTTTTGCCTGACCTGAAGGCAGAGTCGCAGGCTTTGAGGTGGGAGCGGACCTGGCTGGTCATCCAGGGTTTCTGGTTTGGAAAAATCCGGATGACTTTGTCCACAGACACAGTTCCCATACAAAACTTGATATAGTCTAGAACTGTCACTGTGTATATTTCCAGGTCCTGGTGTTGAAATAGGTCCCAGTCTGTGTGTTGGAGGCAGTCCTGAAGTTCACTGAGTGCATTTTCCGGCAATGTGGTGATGGTCTTTTTGGTGGGTCTGGATCTGCGTCTGAGGGGGGTGTATGCAGGGAGAGCAGCAGGGAGAGATGGTCTGACTGTCCGAGGTGGGGGAGGGGTGTTGCTCTGTAGCCGTGCTTTATGTTTGAGTAAACGTGATCAGGAGTGTTTGCTCCTCGCGTTGGACACTTGACATGCTGATGAAACTTCGGGAGTAGTCTTTAAATTGGCCTTATTAAAGTCCCCAGCTATAATATGAACGCCATCAGGGTGGGCCCGCTGATGTTCATTGATGACGTTCAACAGGAGAGAGAGTGCCGTGCTAGCGTTAGCATCCGGTGGGATGTAAACAGCGGTGACGATCACAACAGTTGGCTCCCTCGGGAGAAAATACGGCCGGCATCTAACGGACATGTACTCAATGTCAGGGGAGCAGTGAGTCTCTATGACCTTGCTGTTGTTGCACCAATCCTCATGCACGTAAATACAGACCCCCCCCACCTCTGCTCTTACCGGAGTCCTCTGTTCGATCCCAGCGGTGTAGAGAGCGGCCGGCTAGCTGCACGCTAGCATCGGGGATCGACGGTTTGAGCCAGGTCTCCGTGATGATTAGGACACAACAGTCACGAATGTAGCGGTTTCCCACGAGCTGTAACTCCAGGTCGTCCGTTTTGTGGGTAATGGATCTGGCGTTGGTGAGATACAGACTGGGCAGGGGTGGCTTATGTGGGTTGTTTCGTAGCCGTAGCAGTAGGCCGGACCGGCGGCCCCGCTTCTGCTTGCGCTCCTGACGCCGCCTGCGTCTCTTTCCAGACCTGACAACAATCCACGGAGCGCCCGGTGGTCTCGCTAGTTCGTCTGGGATGTTGTGTTGACGATGAAAGTCTCTGCTAACTGCCAGTTTGTGTCGGTAGCCGATGTCCACAAGGTCCTGTCGGGTGTAGTGGTGTAATGCCGATGTATACATGGATAGAGTCCATAGACAAACACACATAAAATAAGCAAAAAAGCACTGAAAGGGAGAGCCGTGAGCCGCTGCGTCTGTGCGCGCCGCTTCGATCTTTATTCATGGGTGTCATGGGTGTCAGGTCCCTGTTTTCTCCGTCAACCTGAGTGTACGTGGCCGGTTAATCCTGAGGATGTTCAACAGCTTCCATCAGATGACCCTGAGGTCAAGAAAGCTGCTGCAGTGAATGCTGTACAGGCCAGCGAGGAGGATGATGCTTTGATTGGCATGATCAGTTATTTCTCATCTTGGACTGGCCTGAAAAGGTCTGTATCTTGGATGTTGAGATTCAAGAACTGGCTTTTGGCTTGCTGTCAGAAAAGGAAACAGTTGACCGCTGAGCTTGCCCAGTCTGATTTGGATGTGATACAAAAAGGATGCTCTTTGAAGAAGAATATGGATATTTTCAAAAGGGAGAATTGTTCAAGTTGTCTGTCAGTGGAGGAGCTGGAGAAGGCCGAGCGGGAAATCAACGGGTTCTGCCAAAGGAAGAAGTTTCCAGAGGAATTCTCCAGGCTCCAACAAGGCAAAAGTGTTAAGGGCCATAGCCACATTTATAAACTAAAAATATAAATATGGCTTGAGGAATAATTATTCTACATCACATGCTCTCTTTGATAATACAGAAGACATAACCAATAGATAAGAACAAATCTGCTATAGGGCTTTATTGACCTGAGTAAGGCATTTGACACAAATTATGATATTAATTAATAAGCTAGACTGATATGGTAACAGAGGTGTAGCATTACAGTGGGTTACCTAAAAAATAGACAACAATGTGTGAAAATGGGCAATCACCAGTCTAGATGTCTGAACATTTTATGTGGATTACCTAAAGGTTCAGTACTAGGTCCAAAATTATTTCATTTTATATCAATAATATTTGTAAAACGTCTCAGAGACTTAGTTATTCGCAGATGACACAAATATTTTTGTATCAGGGAATAATTTACAACAACTGCCCCAAGTTGTTAATCAGGAATTTAATAAAATAAATGAGTGGTTCAAAGAAAATAAATTGTCACTAAATCTGAGAAAGTAAAATGATGGTATTTGGGAAGTGTAAAACCAATGTACAAGAAACTATTCAGATTGAGGGTGTCGATATAGAAGGGGTGCATGAAATCAAACGACTTGGAAATCCCACATTAAATATATATCAACAAAAATATCAAGACATATTTCAATAATGGCAAAAGCAAAGCCCTAACAGCCCTAAACAGCAGAGCCCTGTACATTCTATCTTGTTCATTGAGCTGACCATATATATATATATTTTTTGTCCCATCCAGCCATTGGGGCAGATAGTATTGTTGATCTAAATGCCCTTACATTAACAATGAAGTAACAATGAAGACATGACCCATGATAGTAAACACAATTGCAACCATACAGTTACAGTAATTAAAATCTCACTGCTTGACATCATTATTACTGTAATAATAGCATACCAATACTATATAAACATCAGGGATAAGATAGTAGATTGTATAGAGAAGCACCCATGTGCTGTGAGTGTCCATATGGAGGTGTGTTGTGTATGTGAATGCGAGTGTGTGAATGTGTAATTGTCACTGAGAATGAGCTGACCATATTTAAACTACACTATGGTGGTATGGGGTTATACATATACAAGTACACTAAAACCACTAATAAAACTACAAAAAAGAGCAGTTCAAATCATTCATAAAGTTGGATTTTACACACACATTATTTTTAAAATAACAAATTCTGAAGTTTCATGACATAGTAGAATTCCACACAGTACAGGTCTTATTCAAACCAAGGCATAATATTTGACCATATCCATTACAGAAATTGTTTCATGAACGTACCGGTGGTTATGATCTACGTGAGGAGCTAAATTTCAGGAAACAAAAACATAGAACAACATTAAAAAGCTTTAGCCCTACAATTAATGGGGTACGACTGTGGAATGATTTGGAGGCAGAATTGAAACAATGTCTAAATATAAAAGTATTTAAATATAAGTATACATTAAATACAAAAATATTTGGAAAGTATAGTGAAAGTATATTGAAGGGATGTAAATATACGTTAACAGGATGCAAATTTATAAAACAGAGTCTGGTTACGTATGTGTTGTCATCAAGAAAAATTGACTGAAAAAGAATTGTGGCAGTGAGACCTTTACTTTTACTAGTCAAGCATCTCCAATGTTTTTTCCTTTTTGGTAGGCTTGGTTAGTGATTGGATTTTGTTTTGTTGACAAGTTAATTACTGCTTGTAACCGCTGTCATTGCCATCCCCACTAAGAGAACTAGGGTAGGCGAGACATGGGTTTGGGAGGGTGGGGTCTATCCATCCCAACAGACTCGGTCCCGTCTTTTTAATGCAACACACAACATAGGACAACACGCCACTGATTAACTCAAGTTAAGTCGACAGGGCAGCCGGGTGAGGGCTTGCTGACTGGGGCTGCTGCCCACTCTCAACTAGCCCACTCCACACACTGGCTTTTTAATGCATGACACTATGTAGGGAAGGGAAAGGGTACAAAAAAAAGAATAAAGGAAGTGGAAGTGAAAAACACTGTAGTGGGGATAGCAGTGACAACTGGGAAGTAGTAAGGTTCAAGTGTGATTATTTAATTTGAGGTATTTTTAAGAATAGTTTTTGTTTTCACTCTCACAAACTTTTATTTTCAATCTCACTGAAACAATACCTTCAACTCTTCAGTCTTCAACTCTCACCTCTGGCAGAGCTTCACCTGCATCCCGGGGGATGACCGGGCCATATTCCGTGCCTCCATTGCTGAGGTGACTAATTGGAGCTGCGGCCGCAAGGCGGTCGGTGCCGGTCGTGGCGGTAGGCCCCGAACCCGATGGTGGACACCAGAGGTCAGGGCCGCCGTCAAGCTGAAGAAGGAGTCCTATTGAGCATGGATGGCTTCTGGGACTCCGGAAGCAGCTGACAGGTACCGTCAGGCCAAACGGTTCGCGGCTTCGGCGGTTGTCGAGGCAAAAACTCGGGTATGGGAGGAATTCGGTGAAGCCATGGAGCACGACTTTCGGTCGGCCTCGAAGAGGTTCTGGCAAACCATCCGGCGCCTCAGAAAAGGGAAGCAGTGCCCGGTCCACACTGTTTACAGTGGAAACCGGGGGCCTGTTGACCTCGACTGGGGATGTAGTCCGACGGTGGACGGAATACTTTGGGGCCCTTCTCAATCCCACTGACATACCTTCCATAGAGGAAGCAGAGTCTGAGGACACATACGTGGACAGTGCCATCACCGTGGCTGAGGTATCTGGGGTGGTTAAAACGCTCCTCAGTGGCAAAGCTCCGGGGGTGGACGAGTTCCGCCCAGAATTCCTCAAGGCTCTGGATGTTGAGGGACTGTCTTGGCTGGCACGTCTCTTCAACATTGCGTGGAAGTCGGGAACAGTACCTTTGGCTTGGCAGACCAGGGTGGTGGTTCCCTTTTTAAGAAGGGTGACTGGAGGGTGTGTTCCAACTACAGGGGGATCACACTCCTCAGCCTCCCTAGGAAAGTCTATTCCAGGGTGCTGGAGAGAAGGGTACGACCGTTGATCGAACCTTTGTTACAAGAGGTCCAATGTGGTTTTCGTACTGGTCGTGGAACACTGGACCAGCTCTGGTTCTGGTTCTGGTTCGCATTGCTAGTAGTAAGTTGAGCCTGTTTCCGGTAAACGTTGGCCTCCGCCAAGGCTGCCCTTTGTCACCGATTCTGTTCACAATTTTCATGGACAGAATTTCTAGGCGCAGCCAAGGTGTTGAGGGAGTCCGGTTCGAGGGTCTTAGAATCTCATCTCTGCTATTTGCAGATGATGTGGTTCTCATGGCCTCTTCGGGCTGCGACCTTCAGTTTACTGGGACGGTTTGCATCTGTGAAGAGTGTGAAGCGTAAGTAAGTAAGATTTATATAGCACCTTTCTCAGACAGAAGTCACAAAGTGCTTCACAAAAGGCAAAACACAGAGTTAAAATACACATAAAAAATACAATAAAACAATGTACAATAAAAATAGACATAAAACATAAAAACAGTATACAATAAAATAGACATAAATATATGATGGTCATAGTACCCTAAATCTACTGAGCTGGGTATGCCTGCAAAAACAAGTGAGTTTTAAGGTTACTCTTAAATGCATCGACAGAGTCAAGCGAACGTAGGGAGGGTGGAAGGTCATTCCAGAGCCTCGGCGCAACAACCTGAAAAGATAGGTCTCCTGGGTCCTAAAACGACTACGAGGGACCATGAGTAAATTTTGATCTAACGATCTCAGCCTCCGAGAGGGGGTATAGGGACGCAACAAGTCTCGTATGTAGACAGGGGCCTGGCCGTGCAAGGCTCTTAAAAGTGAGCACCAGGATTTTAAAATTCACACGGAATGAGACAGGGAGCCAATGGAGAGCTTTCAGAATCGGCCTGATGTGAGCCCTTCTGTTGCATCGAGTCAATAACCGCGCAGCAGAATTTTGAACCTGTTGCAGACGAGACAACTCTTTTTTGTTTAGACAAGAAAACATATTACAGTAGTCTAAACGAGAAGACACAAAGGCATGGATTATCATCTCGAGCTCACCTTTAGATACCATTGTTCGAAGTTTCGAGATTTTTCTTAGCTGAAAGGAACAATTCCGAGTGAGCTGCTTTGAGTGGTGCTATAATGACATTTCCTTGTCAAAAATTACTCCAAGATTTCTGAGGCTTGACTTACAAGACAGGCTGTGAACACTCAAATACTGTTTGATCCCTGGAATAGCTTCATCAGGGGCAATCACCAGCACCTCAGTTTTATCTGAATTAAGTTGAAGGGAATTAGCGCCAAGCCATTGTTTTATTTGCACTAAACAATTCATTGAAGAGTTCAATTTTTGTATCTCCGAAGCCTTAAAAGAACAGTACAGCTGAATGTCGTCAGCAAACAGATGGTAGGAGACATCATCAAAATCCTGGATAATCTTTCCTAGAGGGAGAACATATAACAAAAACAAAATCGGACCCAAAACAGAGCCCTGAGGTACTCCAAACAACAGATCAGCAGAGTCAGATCGGATCTGGTTAACTGAGACACTAAAACTCCTGTCTGATAAATAAGAAGAGAACCATGCTAGGACAGAGCCTGACAGTCCGACTAAGTCATGTAGTCTTGTTTGCAAAATCTGATGATCGACAGTGTCAAATGCCGAGGAGAGATCTAGCAGAACAAGGACCGTGCATTTTCCAGAATCTGCAGACATCATGATGTCACTAGACACTTTTAACAGGGCAGTTTCTGTTGAGTGAAGCTTGCGAAAACCAGACTGGAAAGTGTCAAAAATATCATATTTTTGCAAGAAATGTAGCAGCTGTTCGGAGACCACCTTCTCTAAGATTTTAGACATGAAAGGAAGCTTTGATATAGGTCTATAATTTTTGGGATTTGCGACATCCAGATTTGATTTTTTAAGAAATAGCATGTTTAAAAGCACTGGGAAAAACACCAGTAGCGAGTGACAGATTGATCACTTTAGTAACCCAGGGGGCAATGACATCAAACACTTTCAAAAAGAGTTTAGAGGGCAGCACATCAGATGAACTGGAAGATGGCTTCATTTTTGTTACCAGAGCTGAAATCTCAACCTCAGTCACAGGTTTAAAAGAGGACCACTCATGGGGTGCAGGCTCCTGAACAACAGGGTTACACCCACAGAACACTGGAAGATTGTTCTTAATGTCCTGAATTTTGCTGAGAAACACTTTGAGAAAATCATTGCTATCAGCTTTGCAAAAAACAGGAATAACAGGAGCAGCAGGAGAGACAATAGAATTGATGGTATCAAAGAGCACTTGAGGTTTCTTCTTGTTTGAGATAATCAACTGCTTAAAGTAGTCAGATCTAGCAGTTTTTATCATTTCATTTAAAGATGACACAAGTTCCCGAAGGTGCAATCGGTGGACCTCAAGTTTAGTAGCCTTCCACAGACGCTCAGTTTTCCGACAAAGTCGCTTCAAATTCCGAATACAGTCATTTATCCAGGGACATACAGATTTTTGAGACACCAGATTGGATTTAACAGGTGCAACCAAATCTAAAATTGATTCACAGTGGTCGTTAAAACAATTTATAAAATTATCAACATTCTCACATTCCAAGAACGGATGTGGATCAAACAGGACAGAGAAACTACCTGCAATATTCTCAGAGATGATGCGTCTCTGCGATCTAACCACAGGAAGCACAGGCTCAAGTGTAGGGAACAGATCAAATAAGACACAACTATGATCGCTCAAATGGACATCTTCCACACAAAGGTTGGCAACATTAAGGCCAAGTGAAAACACTAAGTCGAGAACATGACCTTTTTGATGTGTAGCGACGGAGACATGTTGCTCAAAAGTAAAAGTTTCAGCGTCTGGGATGAGACTCTGCACCTCCAAATCAGAGGCCATGGTTCTCAGTCAGAAAAGGGTTGAGTGGTCCCTCTGGGTTGGGAATGAGGTCCTGCCCCAGGTGGAGGAGTTTAAGTATCTCGGGGTCTTGTTCACGAGTGAGGGAAGGTGGGAGCGTGAGGTCGACAGATGGATCGGTGCAGCCTCGGCAGTAATGCGGTCGCTGTACCGGACCGTCGTGGTGAAAAGAGAGCTGAGCCGGAGGGCAAAGCTCTCAATTTACCGGTGGATCTATGTTCCCACCCTCACCTATGGTCATGAGCTTTGGGTAATGACCCAAAGAATGAGATGGCGGATACAGGCGGCTGATGAGTCTCCTCCGTAGGGTAGCTGGACTCACCCTAAGAGATAGGGTGAGGAGCTCAGCCATCCGGGAGGTGCTCAGAATAGAGCCGCTTCTCCTTCACATTGAGAGGAGTCAGTTGAGGTGGCTCGGGCATCTAGTCTGGACGCCTCCCTGGTCAGGTGTTCCGGGCATGCCCAGCCGGGAAAAGGCCCTGGGGAAATGCTGGAGGGATTATGTCTCACAGCTGGCCTGGGAATGCCTTGGTGTCCTCCCGGTGGAGCTGGTGGAGGTGACCGGGGACCAGGAAGTCTGGGCTTCCCTACTAAGACGGCTGCCCCCGCGACCCGGACCCGGATAAGCGGAGGAAAATGGATGGATGGATGAAACAATACCAGAACATTGATGTTTTTCACTCCATGTTAGCTTGTGATGACTGGTGTGGCGACTGTTTAGCTGGGGTGGTTTCTTTCTTTCTTTTGTACTGGACTATGTACGGTAGGAAGACTAATAATGAACTGGTTGCTCTTGGCAGATGGCTGGATGCCTCGAGCTGGGTGAGGGTGGTTGGATATGGAGTTTCTTTCTGTGTGGACAAGGAATAATATATGTTTTTGTTGGGATGAGGTTGGAATTTCTGGGGTGGTTAGGGGGGTGGGACCAGATAAGTTTTGCCTTCTTCCCACTCCCTTTTTGAATATGTGTACGTATACATATGTATTTTTATTTGTATTGATTTTGGTTGGTTTGTTATGCTGTGGATGTTTTTTATGTTCGCAATAAACTAAAGTAAACTCCCACTATGCTGCCTCTCTTCTTTCATATCTCTGTGGGGATTGACAATCCAAGTAGCAAAAGCGTGCTCAAAGCTAACAGCTGCTCCGAGTGTCAACAAAGGCGCAAGCTACCATCGTAATAAGGGCTGTGTTTGAATTCCAAGTCTGCATCCTACGAAGGCCAGACATTCGGAGGCTCCTCTTTTCTCCACCCGTTCCATCCTCTGCACACGCTTCTTTACCTCTTTTTAGGGATGGGTGTTTTCAACACTTTTTGATCAATAATCATGAGATTTAACAACATTATTATTATACAATTATTGATTTAATCATTAAGAAATGTCCACAGGCAGTCTGTTTTTTCTCAATTAAGAATTATTTTTCTAAGAACCTTTAATCCAACAGAATGTGCAACTGAAACTCCTCACAAAATAAAAGCCAGTGACAGTTCTATTTTCTCAAACAAAATACAATTCCGCCTCTTTTAGACAGAATAAAAAATCATAATAAATAATAATAATTTAAGGAGAACATTAATCCACGTCTTGCGCAATTTACAATTTAAATGTACGTGGAGGCCAATAGGCTATTCTCCAAAACAAAATAAATAGGCTACATTTCGCCTCTTTAAAGCAAATAAATAAAACACATTATTAACTAATAGTAATTTAATCGAAGAATAAAGTAGACTCGCAGCTGACCTTTCTTTTTTTTTTTTGCCAAAGGCCCGGCTGAGAGAGGGAGATCCCACACAACAAATAACACATTATAGGCCATAGGTTTACATGAAGGCTACGGTGGTAACCGTCCTGGGCTATAGCTTGTGGGTGTGGTGAACACCTTCTACCAATCTGTCGGATTGCAACCCAGGGGTGGGGGTGTCTCCCTCAGAAAATTCTGAATCTCTCTTTCACTGCCAGCAGATACCTCCTACCTTCAGACACAGCAACAGGGCAGAAGTCAGCTTGCAGGCGGTTTTCCCCGCTGGTGGGATATTTTACTACCACCACATAGAACTCTGTTTAACACAGTCGAAAAATCAAAAAAAAAATTATTCCCTCTCATTCACACACATACACTTCTTTCTGCGGCTAATGTTCATTCCTCTCAATTCCAGGACAAACCTCCACTGTTCTAGCATCTCCTCCACCAGTCCCTACTCTCAAATCCCAATGTCGTCTGCAAACATCATAGTCCATGGAGATTCTTGTCTAAGCTCATCTGTCAGCCTGTCCATCACCATAGCAAAAACGAAGGGGCTCAGGGCTGATCCCTGATGCAGTCCCACCTCCACCTCTTCTGTCACACCTACAGCACATCTTACTGCTGTCTTACAGTCCTCATACATGTCCTACACCACTTGGACATAGTACTTCCCTGTCACTCCAGACTTCCTCATACAATACCACAGTTCCTGTCTCTGCACCCTGTCAAAGCCTTTCTCACAAGGCAGCTCCCTCTGACCTTCTCTATTAGCATTCTTAAGGCAAATACTGTATAACTGTAGTACTTTTTTATTTTTTACATGAAACCATACTGCTGCTCACAAATGCTGACATCTGCTCTTAGTCTAGCTTCAACTACTGTTTCCCATAACTTCATTGTTACCAAGCACCTTGACAATGAAAAGGAAGAAAGAAGGCAGTTTTCTGTTTTACTCGCGAGGAGAACGGAAAAGATGTACAACTGCTCTGAGTACACTCTCCGTTGCCTCCCTTTTATTTTCGTGGGGTGTTCCCTAAGTTACAAAGTTCACAATGCAGCCCTAAAGGACAGGGAAGTGGCTGTTGCAATGTGATGTGATCAAGCAAACACAAGCAAAACAGTTGATTGCATTTAGATGTATGATAAGAATACAATTGGTGGACTTCGTCGTGCCTCTGTGTGCCACTGTGGTAAGATGTTTTCTATTTCCTCTTCACAATCTTGGGTGTCTTGAAGTCTTTTATTCCATACGCACACTCAGCCGAAGGTCAGCAGGATACAGGGCACATACATACAATATTTAAATGTGTTCACAGTCAAATATATAATAACTTCAATGAACATTTACCTATCATTTCCCTCCTGTTTATCATGTATTTGCACAAATTCTCATATCATTCGCTAACCTCTTCCTGTCGGCATTTTCTGCTAGGAAGTCATTTTATGAAACAATACATTTACACTCAGAAGGATATGCTGTACGTTTTGTTGCTTACTCATCGTCCCTTGCTTCTGGGAACAGGTTTGGGAGGTGGACGTCCTCCTCCATTTCAATAGCTGTCTCAAACTCTCTGTCACTTCCCTCTTGATCCAATAAAAGATACATTTGTGCCATCTTAGCCTCTACGGGTGTAATAGCGGCTGTAATTAATTGGTTAAACAACCCTCGTAGACAGGGAATAACACAACATCCACACAATGTTAAGATGGCTGCAAAAACTGCGATAGAGAGCAATAGTGTGGACACGAAGGATTTATACTCGCCGAACATGCCAAACCAATCATCCCACCAACTGGTATTCACTCCAGAGTGTTCTTTCATTTTACCGTTCAAGGTGCGGAGACCCTCTATGGCTTGGGTCAAGCTGCCATCAACAGCTGTGTTGTTAGGAATGAAGGTACAGCATTGTTCACTGAACATAGCACAAACGCCTCCTTCCTTTGTCAACATGTCCACCGCAATCCTGTTTTGGTAAGCCATAAGGGATGTGGCTTTCAGCTGATCACGCACAGCTTCAAACCCACAATGTGTCCAGTTACCCAATTTTTGTACATTGTAGTGGATGTAGTTTATTCTGTCCGTATTTTTATTAATTGTAACCCATGGGAAAATTGACTCCCATCCAGTGGCTTTTTGATTCACTATTTTATGTTCGTCCGGCACCCCACAAGGTACTCCGATGGCATCAATGTATGTTGGATCCTTTTCACCTAGCCAACTTGGTTAAGACCTTTTTTTTTTTTCAAAATGGATTGTTCCATATGTCAAGGTAGAGTAATTGTTTTAGTTCACTCATTGACATAGGAAAGATAGAAACTGGCAAAAGCACACAAGACACACAATCCTGTGGCATTTTTGGTAAGGTGTCCAATAACCTACTATCCCTGCACCACCACCAAACATAACTACGTGACACAGGAGTAAATAGTTCGACTGTAGGGGAGAGTATAGAGTTACACCAGTCAGACGATAAGTTGCCAAATGTTGTTTTCCTGTTCCTTGCAATCGAACACAGGTGAAGTTATTTAGTGCTACATGTTTAGAAAAGATGGATTTTTGTTTTTCTTTTAAGATTAGGGGAAACACAGTATCCCAAACTTTACAGGTATCATTAGGTACAGTGTTCAACATAGTTTCAAACACACACTGATCAGGTATTGTCGCCGGTATTATTCTAAGGATTGGTCTTGGTCCATACATACTACACAATCTCCTCGATATGACACATTTGCTGCTTGTTCCACTAACAGCACCCAATTATTGTTTTGTTGTGAAATGCCTACAGTGACACGAAACCAATCATCTGCATTTCGAATTACAGCTATTTTAACACCAGCATGTTGCATATAGTCATTTGTGATTGGCAGATCAGCATACGTATGTCATTGTTTGATTTTCACAAATAATTACAGGGAATTAGGGGTCTGCCTCAGATGAGTAGGCCCATAAAGGAAAACCCCAACATGAAGTATTGAAAATAGAATGGTTCGTCATGTGGGTTAAGTTTGACTGAACTAAAAGCAAAGGTCATACTTAAAACGGGCCCTTGTTTTCTCAACATAATCTTATTGTGAAAATGTTTTGCTTCTATGGTGGTACCAGGTGTCCAGTAGTCACCTTCCTGAGTAGTAATTAATGAGGCCCATCTTAGATCTAACACATGTCCAGTAACATACCACCAATAACTAGCATGTCTTCCCTGATACTTGATGTCCGTTTGAAAATCCTTTCACTGATGATATGGGTATTTGAAGTTCAGTGGTCGTATTCGAAGCTATGGTCATACATATGGAGTTGTTGTATGTCCCTCTAATTATCCAAGGTGTTCGTACGATCGTGTTTACATTTCGTTTGGTCTTTTCTTTCACCAACGTGGTATTCAGTGGTCCAAATAGCAATTTTGTAATCAATCCTATTCCTACTAGAAACATGGCAAAAACCATACTCCCACCAAGTATTTCATTCCAATAAACATTTCTGCAGAAGTCTTCGGTCGCCCTCCTCTACTGGGATTGGTGTCTTGGTGTCTTGGAAGGCTTCACTGACCGTCAGGTATTTTCAGACTCTAAATGTCTGCACCCACCTTGCTGTCAGACTTTTGCTCACCTTTCCCGTCGGGACTGTCTGCAGAAAGGATCTTTTTACAATGGGTCATATGTATCCACGTCGTTCTTTCAGCTATTTTTAACGCTGTCGGCGTTTTCAATAAGACCTGATATGGACCTTCCCACTTTGGTGAATGGCAATGCTTTTTCTTGATGCTCCTAATGAGGACCCAATCTCCTGGTTGGACTAACTTGCTTTCCTGCTGGGAAACAGAAGGATCCTCAGCTGGTTGGCATATATCTTTTTGCTTTTCTAATATTTGTCTCATATAGTCTGCAAGATTGGAGTCTTCATTTGTTTCCCATTGATTTTTAAAATGAGGTAGTCTATATGGTCTTCTGAACAGCGTTTTGTATGGTGTTTGATGATGTTACATTGATGTATAATTTCACTAGATCCAGGCACTGTGTCCAAGGCCTCCCTGTTTCTTCCATACATTTTTTAAGTCTATTTTGTATTGTTCCATTCATTCATTCATTCAGTCCCGCACTTTGAGTCTGATAGGGACAATGATTCTTTAGATAAATATGAAACATAGTTCCTATTTGTTGTATCACCTGATTAACAAAATGGGTACCATTATCACTGTAGATGGTTTCTGGGATACCATATCGGAGTATGATATCCTTGCAAAGGGCTTTTGCCACTGTTAAGGCATCGGGGTGTTTTGTTAAGAACAGCTCGATCCATTTTGAGAACCCATCTAGAACGCATCTAGAATGCATCTAGAATGCATCTATGATGACCACACAAAATTTCTTTCCTTCATGTTGACAAAAATCTTTTGAATAAGAAATAAAGTCATATGTGGTAAAATAATGATATATCTGGGTACCCATCCCTTCTGTTGAGACATGTGATGCCTTAGCCATTTTATCTGCGAAAGAATTTCCCTTTGAAACACTATCAGTTCCATTTGTATGAGCTGAGCACTTACAAATGGCCACTTGGTCTGGCAACTGCACCGCAGCTAAGATTTTGCAGTAGCTGTGCATGTGTAACAGGTTTATCAGTGGAGGTGATCATTGCCCTATTGTTCCAATACTGTGCAAATGTATGTACAGTAGCATATGCATATTGACTGTCTGTGTAAATAGTTGCCCTTTTATTCTTCATCAATTTACAGGCCTCAGTCAGAACTACTAATTCTGCTGCTTGTGCAGAATAATTGCTGGGCAATTGAGAAGCTTTTAGCACTGATGTTGAAGTGACGACTGCATAACCTGTCAATGCTTTACCTCATTCATTTCTTTTTGATGATCCGTCAAAAAACAACACTTCTCCATCAGGTAAAGGTATGTCAATCAGATCTGTCCTACATTTAGCAGACTGTTCAGCCAATTCCTGACAACTATGCTGAAGTCCATCATCAGGAAGTGGAATCAAAGTAGCTGTGTTGATGGTAGTGCATCTCTTGAGTTGTATATGCGGTTGTGACAATAATGTAGCCATACATGAAAGATGGCGTGCTGGTGACAGGAAAGTCATATTGGTTTGCACAAGCGATGTTGCCACAGCATGTGGAACCCGCAGAATCAAGGAATGGAATAGTACAGATGCACTGGCCTCCACAGCCATTGAGGCAGCAATTATTGCTTGCACACAGTGAGGTAAAGCACATGCTACACTGTCTAACTTCGATGAAAAGTAAGCTATTGGTTTTAGCTTGTCTCCACATTTCTGTGTTAATACTGAGGTCAGAAAATGTCCCTAACAATCTACCATTTGTACAAAAGTAAATTCGGTAATTCGGTAAAGCCAAATGTTGTACTGGACACAAACTTTTTTATTTCACAAAATGCCTTCTCTGCTTCAGGCGTCCAAGTGACACATTAAGTCATTTTAGGTTCATTTTCATACATCAATTTTGATAATGGGGCTGTTATTTCAGCATTATTTGGTATCCAACATTATTCGACAATAATTAGTCAACCCGAGGAACGACATCATTTGTTTTTTGTTATTGGTGCTTGTAATACTACTTTTTCTTCTATCTTTCCGTACAGTTCGTCCTGCTGCATTTAATTGGTGCCCTAAATATTTGACAGTTTCTTTGCAAAGCTGTAGTTTGTTTTTGCTAACTTTATGCCCTTCGTTGGCAAGATGATGCAGCAAGGCGTATCCATTACGCATGATTTTTTTTTGTTAGGTGAGGCTAGAAGGATATTGTCAACATATAAGGAGAAAACGGGGGAGAAAACTTTGCCATGCTTGTGCTCATAACCTGAGAATAAATGGTGGGACTTTCACAATATCCTTGCGGTAGTCTTGTATATGTATGTCTATATCGCTTCCCTCTAAAAGTGAAAGCGAACCAAAATTGACAGTCTTTTATCTACTGACACTGAGAAGAATGCATTACTAATGTCTACTACCGTAAAGTATGTAGCGTCTGACCTTAAAGAGTATGTGGGTCAGGTACACATGGCGCCCTCTGAATTACTGCATAATTTACTGCTTTTAGATCCTGTACCAACCTCCAGCCAACAGAAGATGGAGCCTTTTTAACCGGAAAAATGGGTGTATTACACGGTGAATCTGGGCATTCAATTATTATTTTAGCTGTTTTCAATTCAACAATCACAGGTTTTATTCCTTCATATGCATCTGGTTTCAACGGGTATTGACGCACACAAAGTATGTGTTCAGTTTTTGCTCTAAACTGTACTGGTAATGTTCCCTTAATTAATCCTACATCCGATGGTCCTTTTGACCATAGTGTTTCGGAAATACCATTTAAATATTCCTCCTCCTCACCGTTAATACATATTGTCACTCTATTTTAGTCTTGTAAATGTCTCCTCGGCCATGCCCTTGACTTCGGTCTCTGTTTACTTATATATATTCCTCTTCCTCCATTAGGTCCACTATCCTGGGAATACTTTTGAATGTCTTCCGCATGGAAGGTGTCTAGTTTTTGCATTTTCAATCAGATGTAAAATGGCATGCATTTACAAAAAGGCCCACAGTCTTCTATTCATCATTGTCTCAAGACACATGAAGAATGGAATCATTGACGTCAAAAATATTCTACTTAAAAAACTAAAGGGCTCCCGGGTAGCGCTGATATGCCCAACCAAAAATATTTTGGTGTTATATAGAACTAATATCGGCCCTCAAGTAATAATTTGAATTTTTACTTCTTAATTCTTTCATTTTGAAGCAAAAGGGGCATGTCCTGCGTGAGACAGGAAGGTCCCCTAGACATAAACAATAATAAACAGACACCAATAACTAACAGACACACATACACTAATATTTACGATTAAAGTGGCGTTTTTTTTTTTTTTCTTCGTGCCCGGCGACACACGACGTAGAGCCTGCTGTATGGATTATTTTTCTTTTCTAGATTGTCTTCTCGGCGCACCAGGTCACATGCTCACCTGTGCTGAGTTTTTTTTTTCTTCTTCTTTTTGTGATATCACATCCGCGGTACAACAGGTACGTGGATTTTTTTTTCTGCTATTATTATTTCTGCTATTATTTTGCTGTCTGTGTCTTTGCTTCCTTTGCTGCACTTTGTTGTTCCTTTTTCTCTCTCTCCTCATTAACCTTTCTCTTTCTCTTTCTATATTTATCCTATTTTTGTTTTGTTTTCATCTTTTTTTTCTATCATTTAAAATTTTTATTTTAACTTTTATGTCCCTTTTCTTTATCTGTCCCAGTTATGATGGTAATTCATAGGGAATTCTAATAACTGGGTCAATTTGTTGTCAGTGAGGTGGTGCCTTGCTATAGTAATTCTCAAGCTTCTACCCTTGTGAGGGCGGAGAATTCTTGCCTGTGCTTCCACAACAAGTCACCACTTTCAATCCCACTGCTTTAATATGAGAGTGATCTCCAGTGAGACTCACTCTCCATTCACACACTCATTCACACAAACGGAATTTAAATGCGCATAGGACTCTGCCGTCCTTCTCTTTACGGAATTTCTCGGACTCCGCCGTCCATCAGTTACTTGCCATTGACTAGTATTCACAAGGCTTTATACACAGAATTTAAATGCATACGACTCCGCCGTCCTGTTCTTTACGGAATTTCTCGGACTCCGTCGTCCCTCAGTTACACGGAATTTAAATGCATAGGACTCCGCCGTCTTTTGACGCGTCACTCACCTGCTGTTGTCTTCTTTCTTCGAGGTATGCCGTCAACCGTCAGACCCCAGCTGACGAGGCGAAAACTAGTCCCGGAAAGGGTCTGTATGCCGTGGCCACGGTCTTTCTAGTTGTCGTTTCCTCAGCTGGAATCCTGAGGTATCTTAGCATCCGGCTCGAAGGACCAAGAAAATGTCAGGTCCAAGCACCGTGACAATGAAAAGGAAGAAAGAAGGCAACAGTTTTCTATTTTACTCGCGAGGAGAAATGGAAGAGATGTACTCGGCATACAATGTCCAACCGCTCTGAGTACACTCTCCATTGCCTCCCTTTTATTTTCATGGGGTGTTCCCAAAGTTACAAAGTTCACAATGGACAGGGAAGTGGAAGTTGCAATGTGATGTGATCAAGCAAACACAAGCAAAACGGTTGATTGGATTTAGATGTATGATAAGAATACAATTGGTGGACTTTGTCGTGCCTCTGTGTGCCGCTGTGGTCAGATGTTTTCTGTTTCCTCTTCACAATCTTGAGTGTCTTGAAGTCTTTTATTCCATACGCACACTCAGCCGAAGGTCAGCAGGATACAGGGCACATACATACAATATTTAAATGTGTTCACAGTCAAATATATGATAACTTCAATGAACATTTACCTATCACAAACACGAAGGGGCTCAGAGCTGATCCCAGGTGCAGTCCCACCTCCACCTTGAACTCTTCTGTCACACCTACAGCACATCTGTCTTACAGTCCTTATGCCTCTGTAGTTGCCACAGCTCTGCACATCACCCTTGTTCTTAAAATCACAACACACTTCTCCACCATTCCTGAGGCATCTTCTCACCACTTACGATCCTATTGAACAACCCAGCAGATTACTGCTACCTCTCCTCGGCACTTCCATAGGTATGCCATCAGGACCAAGTGCCTTCACACTCTCATCACACTCTCATCCTTTTCAATGCTCTTCTCACTTCCTCTTTACCAATATTTGCTACTTCCTAGTCAACAGCAGACACCTCTTCTACTCTACCTTCTCTCTCGTTTTCCTCATTCATCAACTCTAAAAAGTACTCGGAAGCACCTCCTGACCATCCAGAGCACGTCTTAACTCCTGCATAAAAATCCTACAACGCTATATTTTTCAGCTTCCACCATTTGGTCCTCTGCGCTGCCTTTGCCCTCTTGATCTTCCTCACCATGAGGGTCATTCTACACACCACCATCCTATGCCGTCTGGTTGCACTTTGACCTACTCCTACTTTGCAGTCACTGACCTCCTTCAGATTACAGCGTCTACACAAAATGTAGTCTAACTGTGTACTACTACCTCTACTCTCATAGGTCACCCTATGTTCCTCTCTCTTCTGGAAGAACGTATTCACTACAGGCATTTCCACCTCTTCAAACTCCAAATATAGTGTAGCCTTCTAATAGTAGTTATTTTTTTGTCATGAAATGTTTTATTAGATTAAATTGTACAGCTGTACCTAATGGTGTGTCCAGTGAGCGTCCATGGTCTTGACTAGAACTGACTAACGCCTGTCATACTTCCTGTTCTAGAATGATCTTTGGCTGAGGTCACCTGAGCTTTCAGTCAGGTGGTTGGCCTTCCTGCTGCGATGCTCCTTCCAATGGAAAGACCAGACTGGAGAGATTAACTCCCCAGATTAAAGTGGCCAATGCCCCATCTCAGCCTAATCCTGCCATCTGTCAGAGAGCATCTGACAAGGCGCCACTCTCTGCGCTCCCTTGGCCAATAAATAAAAGAAACTTTAAAAGAAGAAGACAATGGAGGCGATGTACCTTCTCAAGCATCCTGGGGTCAAAAAGAAGATTCTGGCTGGAGGCACTGGCCCTCTACCTCACTTCCCACCTGGGACCAAGGTAGTGGAGACAGCATTAAATAAGCTAAACCAAGGCAGATTGCATTTTTAGATATGCATCTTTTTACAGTATCACATATTCATTTGTGTTACATTGCCTGCTTCAATTAGTCTGTGTTGAAATATTCATGACATGATGCCGTGTGTGTGAGAGCAACCTGTTGAGCAATAGAAGGGCTGTACGATATCAGATATCTATAGATGTGTCTGAATGCACCTGAATGCACCAGAGCAGCTGCGCAGTAATACAAGCAACCAAACTCTCCTAAAAGTTTTTTTTTTTTTTACCTTTTTTTCCCCAACATAACGTTTTCCTTTGAAAAAATGCAACAAATTGTATTCTCACAAAATAATTGTTTTTTAATAGGAAAAAACACTCCAGAAATGTTAACAATGCTCTATTTAGATAACTCACTTGTATATGAACCTAGCAGCAGCAACATTGTTATTGTAGGCGCTAGCACACATTTTTTTGGTGTAGTGACACAGTGATGCACTGCTTCTCTGCAGTGATAAAAACAAGCATGTAACAACTACGATTCGACAACCAAATTATTAAAGTATTATCCCACATTCCATGTTTTGCTTATACACAGCAAGGCAGACTGTGCCACTCGGTGAAACACGGTGAAATTTCTGTCGGCATGGCTTGACAAGCTCCACATTTCCACCACCTATTCATGACGGTGTAATGACTTACCCAGCCCTGCGACTAAGTTTCACTCTCACAGGCTATAGCTAAACCCCTGTATATTCAGGCCCAAAAAGACATGGTTCTGGATCCGCATTTGTCCAAAGGCAGTCATTGGCAACAAAGTCTGCCATGATGAAATCACACATGTGTATGGCACAAAGTAGTGCTAGATCTGAAATCACAGGAACACACGGGAAATATGTTGTTTAAAATGATAAAAATACAGCAAAATACTGTAATTATTGCATGTTATCAAGAATTACTGCATGGTCACATGTTTGTCATACGTAAATGTTTGAGACCATGAAACAAAAGTCAATATTAGTCAACGGCAACAAAACTGAACACAAAACCTGAACTTTTGTTAATAATTCATGGAACAAATCAAGCAAGAAAAAATGTAAAGACCTAAGTCAGGCTTATTAATAAAAAGACCAAACTTTTAACAAAAAAGGGAGTCAGAATAAACATCAATAAAAGAAATCAATCACTAAAAAAGGTAGCGATAAAATACTCACGGCTCTGCCTCGCTTACTCCATTTACAAAGCTGTACATGATGAAGTCAGGATTGTACTTACATGAAAATGTAGTCTTTTGGGGCGGGCTGGCACCCCTTTTGTCTTCATTTTTTTGGTTTAAAAAATTCTCCATTGCTAGTTGTAGTTGAATGTCTTCTTCAGATCTTCTGTGAGCTTGTTAAACAACTAAGCCATTACCGCCACCATCTGGTTGGAAGCTGCACTGTAACTGAGCGTCTGCTGGATAACATACAGTAGCATAGCAACTAGCCTATCTCTGGTGTCTTCAGTTGATAACTTACTACGCAGTTCCACGGCCCTCGCTGCCCACTGGTGCAAAACTCAAACGTTTTTTGTGGCCCTATAGGTGGCGCTTGAGGCCCAAGTTTGGGCCGCGGCCCTATGGTTAAGAATCACTGTCTTAGAGCACATCCTCAGCTGCTGGCTGAAAGCCCTGGCAATGTTCAGGCCATTCAGGCTTATATGCCTTTCTTATGTTGGAGTCATGAACACTGACCTAAACTGAGGCAAGTGACGCAGTAGTTCTTTGGATGTTATTTCGGGGTCTTTTGTGACCTCTTGGATGAGTGAACCGCACATTCTTGAAGTAATTTCAGAACGCCATCCAGTCACTCCTGGTAAGGTTCAGCACTGTAACGTGTTTTTTCCATTTGTGGTTCGCTGGAGTCCCAAAGCTTTAGAAATGCCTTTATAACTGTTTATAGACTGATGGATCTCAATCTCAGTAATGTTTTCACGGGATGGGGGGTGGGGGCTTGCCACAGCAAGATATATTCAGGCACAGAGGAAAGAGAGATGGTTGCTGATCCTTGAGGATGTGTGAGCAGGAGCAGAGAAGTGGGCCAGCCAGATGGTCGGAATGCTACAGGTAGCAGGTAGCCTTAGAGCATATCCTCAGCTGCTGTCTGAAAGGCCTCAGCAAAGGCCGCTACAACCAGGCCCTGAAAGCCATAGCAAATACAGTGGGATCATTCGCAGGAGCCGGGTCTAATATGGACTAGAGCTGGAAAAAGGAGAAGTGTAGTTTTGTTGGATTTTCCTAATTAGAATAAACGTTTCACATATCACAGTGCTTTCCTCATACTAACAAAGCCAAAAGGGCCACTTTTTTTTAATTTAAGTTAAGCCAATTTCATTCCCCCTTTTTGCATGTTCTTTGCTATCCTGTTATGAGAAGGAAAAATGGCTCACAGACTGGTATTAGATTTACAAAATGTATTAAATTATATTAACCAGAATAGAAAAGGATTAACAATGAATCAGAAAGAATAGAATTGCAGTCCCTGGAGCTCCAGATGGCATAATCTCTTTTCTTGTTCACCCCGATCCCTTCATTCCCTTTAAGTAAGTCTGAGACGACTTGCCCAAGATAGCTTTCTCCAGCATTCTTTGATGATGTTGTGGCGTCACCAACAGGTGACAACTTGTTCCTTCTGCTGAGGCGATGTTCTTTACAAACAGCACATCCTTCCCCAGATTGCCCTAAATCCTGATTTTGTCTGTGTGTGTGTCCTTATCTACGCAGCTGTGGATGCTGGCAGTTCCTAGATGCTTGCTTGACCTTTGACTCACTTAAACTAAAATGCTCTTTTTATTTTCTTACTATAGTTATTACTGCAGGGCTGCATGGTGCTCAAGTGGTTAGCATATAGGCCACACAGCCAGGAGATTGGGGTTCAATTCTCGGCTTGGGCATCTTTGTGTGGCGTTTCCGGTTTCCTCCCACATTCCAAAAACATGCATGTTCGGTTAACATGCCCCGCCTCTTGCCCAAAGTCAGCTGGGATGGAGTCCAGCATACCCGCAATCCCGGTGGGGCTCAACGGCACAGTAAATGGATGGATAGTGAAAGGGACAGTTCAGATTTTTTGACATGAAGTTGTATTACACCCCCATAAGCAGTTAAGTCCGTCAACAACGACTCACTCGCCACTTCCTGTCCCTGGTCGGATTTCAGTACTGATGAAAGTAGTTCAGCTAGTTGCTGGGGACAGTTAAGTGTTTGGCTTCTCAAAACAATATGAGTTCAAAAGCATAACACATTTGCATCACAAAAATGCATACTCGGGGAAAAAAAAACAGACTTCACAAATCGCTCTAAGTTCTTTTCTCTGCGGTCGTATCACTTTGTGCTCCCGCCTGCGAAGCAAATGTGCATACATTACAGGTACGTACCATTTTTTAAAACCACTATAGCTCTTGCGTTGCAGTAATCGCGATCCGCACATGTAGACATTATGAAACACACACAGTGTTCCAATTGTTGTTTAGCCACATTTTCTGTCTGTTTTTCCACATTTAAAGTTGATAATGCCATTTAAATGTGTTTAAGAAAGTTGAATCCTACTGTGTTTAAACTTGAGACCTGTAATATTTGTTATCATTGTCATTTTTTCATGTAAATTGTGGCAGCAAAAGCAGTATCTGACACAAATATCGAGCCAAGCAAAATCGGCCATCGGCAAAGGGTGATGGAAAAAAAATCAGTATTGGCCCGAAAAAAACCATATCGGTCGATCCCTAGATATAATGGTGGTATTTTACAACTACGATAAATCATGTATAACACATATAATTCAGAAGCCTGCGAAGCACTTGTTTTTCTTTTCTATTTGTTAGTCATTTGATTGTCCTGAATCAACAATCCAGCATTCATAGTGGGTGTGGTGGATCTTACCAGTCCTGCAGCGCAGTGGTCAGCAGAGGGCAAGGTAGAAGTGTCACGGTTCGTCATGCAGGTGTTGCGATGCGACCCCAGGATGCAGAGATGAAGCAAATGGTGCAGGAAAAAGCTTAGCTTTTATTCTTGAAATTCGGCGAATGCAGCACTGACATACGACACGTTGCAAATAACAAACAATGCACCAACAAAAACTAGACGCACCTGGCTGAACTAAATACAAGAATCAAATTGGAAACAGGTGCGCGTAGAAGAGGGTGTAAAAGTGACGAAACACAGGACAGACCAACACAGGAAGAACTACAAAATAAGAGCATGAAAACCGGAACTAAGGCAAACAACGTGAAATACAAAAACTGTCACACAGGAGGCGACACAAAGTCACAGATATTACACTGTCTCCCCCTTAATAAGCCCCTTGCCCCGGGTCAACAACAAAATCCCTGGACCGACCGCCTGGTCTCCACCTCTGTCTCCGAGGCCGGCCCTGGCTTGACACCTGTCCGTCCCAGCGGTGGGATCCGGGGAACTGGGATCCACCGCATGTTCCGAGCCAGCCGGTGAAGCAGGCCCCACCTCAAACTGGGAAACTCGTTTGCCTCTAGGGAGAACTGCAACCCAATAAACAACTTCCCCGACCCGCTCAAGCACCCTGCATGGCATCCCAATGGCTGTCCAGTTTTGGGCAACGTCCTCTTTTCCGCTTGGGCGTGTAAACCCAAATTAGGTCACCCGGCAGGAAGTCACGTCTTTTGCTGCGCATATCATGGTTCCTCTTCTGCTTCATACTAGCCTTCTCCAGCTGATCCCGAGCGAGCGAATGCGCCGCCTCCAGCCGGTCCTCCAAATTTCCGGGCATACTCGGGTCCTGGGC
The DNA here is from genome assembly GCF_030265055.1 of Doryrhamphus excisus. NCBI lineage: Eukaryota > Metazoa > Chordata > Actinopteri > Syngnathiformes > Syngnathidae > Doryrhamphus > Doryrhamphus excisus. The sequence continues at coordinate 2,981,829 of NC_080471.1, forward strand.
TGTCTGGCGGCCTCCCAAACGGCAACGGATCTCCTGGCGCAACATCAACAAGGCTGGGGTGCAACTTGTGGAACTCTGGACAGCTGAGCAGTCGGCCATCAGCACCAGTGGATTGTGCTGGTCCCAGTCACACTGATGGCCAGCTGCTGCTGCATGGTGCGATTAAACCGCTCCACTTGGCCACCCGGTTCTCGGAAGGTCAACCACTGTAGCTCTGCATGGTCCGTGGCCGTGGGAACGCCACAAAGATAGTATTTGAAGTGCCGTGCCGCCAGCACAACAGCCAACAGTTCATGTCTGGTCACACAATAGCGACGCTCACTTTTGTTGAAGACTCATAAGATGTCATCCAGGTACACTGGACACTGCTTTCTGGAAATGTTTGCAAGCAGTGTCCATCTGTCGCTCGAATGTCCCTGGTGCATTGCAAAGTCCGAAACTCATGACCCTGAATTGCCAGTGCCCCCTGGTAGTGCAGAACGCAGTCTTTGGTCTTGACTCAGGGGTTAGGTGGACCTGTCAGTACCCACTGCGCAGGTCAAGCGACGAGAACCATGCGGATTCCAACACAAGGACCAGCGTCTTGTCCACCCGAGGAAGTGGGTAACAATCCTTCCTCCAACCTTATTCAGCGGTCTGTAGTCCACACAGAACCGCGGCCTGGCACTCCGGGGACAGATGCCCACAGACTGTCAGAGGGCTCTGTGATCCCCGCCTCCAGCGTGGCCTGGATCAGCTCCATCCTTTCTTCCACAGTGTGTGGGCTAGATGCTGCTGCTCCCACCTGGGCACAGGTCCTCTTCGGGCGAGTGGACTACCCCTGACAACGATGGCTGTTCCGCGATGTGTGCAGACGCGGTGTCAATGGTCACGCCTGCAGTCTGTCGGGTAGGTGTAAGAAACTCCACACGCTGGCCTATTGGCAAAATTATCACTGCAGCTGGCACTGGCCTTCAGGAAGTCCCGGCCTAGTATGCACTGGTCGTTGCACCAGGGCCGTTACCTGCACGGATATATTGTGTGTTTCCGCTTCTCTTCACTGTATGCATCTTAGACAAACTACCTGTTTCTGGCTGTGATCATTGGACACAGGTACATTGCATTTGCCACATTATGGCTGACTTTGTGATCTTTGTTATTTGGGCACATCTGATACCTCTTTCTCTTTGGTTGGCCCTGTCTGCTTCTTTCCTGTGGTTGGGTTCTGGCTTTTGTCACCGCAAACCTTTCCATTGTTTCAATAATCAGGGTTTGCAGTTGGGGGCAGCATTGGGGAGGGATGTCTTGCTTGTTCTGTCATAGAGTCCCCACAATAGTGAGATCCTTCTCCAGGAGATGCTGCGCAAGTGGCACACTGGTGAAAAAGTTATCCATGGTGATGTCGCGACCTGTGTTTCTCAATCGACTTCACCAGGTATTCCCAAAGTGTGGGCCGGCCGCGGCCCTGGTGGGCCGTGGTGGTACTGCAGGTGGGCCATGAGAGGTCATTAAAAATATGATTAGTTTTTGCAGATGTAGCCCAGTAATCACTAAACTAATCAGAGAAGGGCACCGACTTTACTTTAACTTTACCTAACTAAATATTTTATGTGTCTCAAGTCTTTTACTCACTGCAAATCAACAGTTAATCTCAAGGTTGCACTTGTTTAAACCTCTGTAATTTTAAACCTTGCATACAAACACATTAAACAGATTAAATAACCAAAAATCACACAGGAACCAGTGGTATGAAAAATAATCTCAATTATTTACTGATAAAAAGTATATCGGCTAGTCTCACACAACCTAGGACGGGTATTCCACCATGCCATGTAAACAAAAACACAATCGGTGCATAAACAAAAGAAGTTGCTTTGAATCCGTCACGTGGTACAGCCGGGCAGCGAGGCTTCGGATGTCATCAATTCCGGCCCCTCCCCCCAATGAATCAAGCCTCGGTACACGCTTCGCGGAATTGCCCACTCGATTACTCGACACACGCTTTGAAGCCCGGGCACCTCTTGTCACCTCACCAAACAGTCTCTGGGTAGCTTACAAGCGCAGTCTGTAACCCATTTGGATCTCTTCAAATCTCCTCTTCGGAATAGATGAATTAGAGCCTTGTTAGAAAGCTGAGTTAGCTGTACTGTGGCTAAAAGGTCATTCACTTAGCTAGTGATGCTAACAAAGGAAATGCGGTGGCTCACAGCTAATGCGCTAATACATACCGTGAAAAACTGCTCCACACATTTCGGGTAGAAACGTCTCCAGCCTCTCACAGAAGATATGTAGATAATGTCCAGATGCATGTCCACAGACGTCTCAATGTCAGACAGACCCTCTCACAATACCGGCTACATACTTAAACACACTTATACAAACTGTTACAAACTTTTATGGACTCTGTTCACATCGTGACTCAGCTTCGCTTGTGTTTTCTGGACAAATGAGAAGTAAATGGTAATACCACAGTAAATGACTTATTACACTGTTTATAGCGATTGACCGCCCTTTTTTGATGCGCCCTTTAAGATGAGAATAAAACTCAGTCGAGGAATCCTGGTTGGCAGTGCAGAAGTCAACGTGGCATGTCAGGTCCACTAAAATGCTCAATCTTGGCTCAATCACACATTTCTTGTGTTTTCTGTATATAGATGAGCTTTCAGATCTGCACATTTTCGAAAGGTCCTTTTGCAATCAGGCATACAACACTGTAGTACTAAATTAGGTATATTGTTGTGAATTTTCATATGTCTCAAATAGGCCACTGGGGTGCCTGGCTGATGTCCACAGTTCTGACAAGAAAACACCATTACAAACCAAACAGACTTAACTGTTGTGGTTCAATAAACAGTAAACTAAATTTGTAAAACTGTGAAGCAAGCAAGTAAAAAAAGCTCCCCTGATAGTCGCTTATTTCAGAGTTTGATATGTGAAAAAATAACTGAGATGATGCATAATGCAAGGTGGAGAAACAATCACGGTTACAGCAAAGCAAATCTTCAGTACTTAATTTGTGATAAAATACTTATCTTGAACATAATCCTTAAGCCTTTGATAATAATCTTGCATTTGAATCACAACTGTGACACACAAGAATTTGCATGCACTATAGTCTTATGTACATAATATTAGCCTAATTCAATTCAATCCTGTTGAAGTGGCTTACATAGACTGTAAAATGTTTACACAAGGCTAACATAAAGCTTCATGAATTCACTGGCAACATGCAGGTGTCAGCACACATTATAACTGGCAATGATCTTAGAAAATTTAGATAGCTGCTAAATCCAATAAAATTGCTACTCACCAAATAATTAGTAAAATAATTAGTAAAATGGAGCTGAATCATGAAAGGCGAGTATCTAGCTTCACATGTGCAGCTCAGTTCATGCACCTCCCAGAATGCAAAAAATACTGAATGATACAGTTAGTTAAGATGATTTAACAGTGGCGTGCTGTTTTTTAGGAATATGTCACAGTTCTGTTACAAAAACAGTAAATGGGGTGTAATTTAACAGATTTTCTTTAGTATTAACAGTTACGTACTGTATTTTTAAAAAACACCATAATACTGTTGAAATCCTGCTGTAAATTTACAGCAATTATTTACAGTGTAGTCCTAGACCTGCCATGTTGTGAACAGCTATCTTAGTGGTGCCAAACAGGTCTTATTGCAACCCATGAATAAAATTAGATATCTGATATTGGTTCCATAAAGCAAGAATAAAGAATATATAACTAAATGTAATTGAATCATCAAAATAAACTGATCAGATCATGATTAGTTTTCTTATTGTGACACATATGTGTCAACGATTTTTTTTTTTTAGTCTAATTGTCCGATGTGACATCTGTATCATACCAATATTTACATGATCATTTTATTTAAAGTTTTTCAAGAGAGGTGTAAACAATAGTTTGTTTTCGACAAACAGCATGCTATTTAAACATTGCAATCCTTTAATTGGAAAAAGTCTTACCTTTAGCCTCAGAACAAGTTATGTAAAATTAGTTGGCTGGCTGGATTTTCCACATTGAACCTTTGGTTCTAGTTCTGTTGTTTGGTATGGATCACATGATCACCCGATCAGAAATCAGAAATTAGCTATGGTGTCACTTTGGGACTTAATGAGTATAAAATCAAGGATTTAGCTTAACATAGGCCCTTCCAGAATGTTTAGAACAGGGGTGCTCATTAAGTCGATCGCTATCTACCGGTCGATCGCGGAGGTGGTACTGGTCGATCGCTGGTCGATCGCGGCGTGACATTAAAAAAAATATCATCCTCGCATCAATTGATATACAGGGCAGCCATTCAGATGACAACTGAATGTTGCCCTTCGGGCGACCAATCAAATCAAACAACGTCTCTAAGTGCAGCAGAACTTACGATGTCAGCCTATCATCCATCCCCGTTACTTGATTGACATACAGGACAACCAGTCAGATGACAACTGAATTTTGACCTTTAGGTCACCGCTCATGCGTAAACAATGATGCAAAGTGCTAAGCTAGTCGGCGAATTGCGTCAGATTTTAAGCCCTCGCTAAAGTTTATGGTCACTAAAATGAGTGAAGGAGCTGGACCAAGTAAAAAGGCAAAAACATATCACTTCCATACGGAATGGGAGGTGGACTTTTTTTTCACAATGTCTTTTTCGAAGTGCGTTTGCCTCATATGCCATTCTACCATCGCAGTACCAAAGAAGGGAAATGTGGAGTAATGTGGAGGTAATTACAAAAAATGTTAATAGTTAATTATGTGTGTTTTGCAATATTGGCTCATTTGGTTATGTAAGGTACATCAACATACATTGTACGTACAAATAATCCTCAATACATTTGAAAATAAATAGATGTTTTGCATTTTTGTAGTGGGTAGATCATTTTGACTCGGCCATTTTAAAAGTAGCTCGCATGCTGAAAAAGTGTGAGCACCCCTGGTTTAGAAGGTGTGAGACATCAGTGTCACGTGGGTCCTTTTGGGTTAAAATCAATAGATTGACTGAAATATAACCTGGTCATCTCTCCAGGTGGTCTTCCACTTCCAGACGTTGCTGGATGACTTTGAGCGCACTGTCATCGACGACAGCCGATTGGTTGGCAGGCCGGCTGAGATCTTTGTGGGAAAGATGTTCAAGATGGAAGTGTGGGAGACATTGCTGACCTCCATGCGGGTCGGAGAGGTGGCTGAGTTCTGGTGTGATGCTGTTGTGAGTTGCACTGTACACACACACACACACACACATTCACTCACTCACAGAAGAGACGTTATCCTACGACACATCATCAATAGGGTATACCTAGCCTCTCTCATGACAGTCACAACTTTTTCTACCTACATGTGGAGATTTAGCTTCTTATGTAGCCCATTTGGATCACCTGAGATGTTTGGGTATCGGTTTGGCTTCATGAGTAAGCAAGCAGTATTTACGATTAAAGCAGTAAGTGGCTCATTATGATGCACACTACTCACCTTCTGGAAGCTGCAACATGACAATGCTGAGATGACCATTTTAATTGCAGCATGCAACACCAAAAGCTCCTTTTGTTGGTGCAGCACACAGGTTTGTACCCCATCGTGTCAAAGGGGATGCGGCTGATCGCTCAAGGCAAAGACCCCCTGGAGGGCCAGAGACACATGTGTGGCATGGGGAACCTCTTTCACTATCACTCCACCGGCTTCCCAGA